>NC_092207.1:2348152-2385967 GCF_043381705.1 Parasteatoda tepidariorum
TTCTTTGGGAAAGAGGGAATAATAGCGGATAAATTTCTACTCCGGAGCTACGCACGCGACTCACTCCGTAACTCCCTTTAATATTAACTTATAATTTTTAAACTTTGCCAGAAATTAAAGTTTTATATACCAAGCAATTGTATAAAAGGAAATTTTTATACACTAATTAGGGGGCACATAATGGTCCTAAATAGATTTTGTTAATTAACCAAAACGAAGTTCTTTAAGCTATATATTCGTGGAAGCAACGTGTGAGTCGTGGTGTGGTTGTTAGCTCCATGGGTAAAGAAGTTTGTGGACTCGGTGTTCAGGGGTTCGGTCCTGGTCCCGGATAAATTTTAATTTTTTTTTTCTATTTACTTTATTTTAATTTTTAAAATTTATTTTTCGATATTTCAACGTGAATAAAGTGTTATATATATAAAAATAATTATTTTTCGTTGGGAAAGTGAAAATAATAGCTGAAAAACGGATAAATTTCGACTCCGGAGTTACGCACACGACTCACTCCGTAACTCCCTTTAATATTAACTTATAATTTTCAAACTCTGCCCCAGAAATTAGAGTTTTATATACCAAACAATCGTAAAAAAGAAAATTTTTAAACTCTAATTAGGGGGCACATGATGGGCCAAAATAGATTTTGTTAATTAACCGGAAGGAAGTTCCTTAAGCTATATATTCGTGGAAGCAACGTGTGAGTCGTGGTGTGGTGAATACTCCATGAGTAAAGAAGTTTGTGGACTCGGTGGTCATGCGCTCGGTCCTGGTCACTGATAAATTTTAATTTTTTTTCTATTTACTTTATTTTACTTTTTAAAATTTATTTTTCGATATTGCAATGTGAATAAAGTGTTATATATATAAAAATAATTATTTTTCGTTGGGAAAGAGGAAATAATAGCTGAAAATCGGATAAATTTCGACTCCGGGGCTACGCACACGACTTTCTCCGTAACTCCCTTTAATATTAACTTATAATTTTTAAACTCTGCCAGAAATTAGAGTTTTATATACCAAACAATCGCATTAAAGGTAATTTTTATACACTAATTAGGGGGCACATAGTGGGCCAAAATAGATTTTGTTAATGAACCGGAAGAAAGTTCTTTAAGCTGTATATTCGTGGAAGCAACGTGTGAGTAGTGGTGTGGTTGATTGCGCCTTGGGTTGTTGTTGTTGTTGCTGGCCCACACGGTTAGCGGAGCTAAACCAAGTCCATGACTCCAGAGACTCTGAGTTAGTCTGTAACAAAATGTGGATCTGAAAAGAGGTCCACTTTAGAGATATTTAGGCATTGAAGTATATGTTCAGGAGTAGCTTGTTGGTCGTTACCCTTAGTGCAAACAGGGAAAACTCTTGAACCATAACTGAACAACATAGTTCTTAGGTGACCATTTCGAAATCTTGATATAACCGTCTGATCCCGCCTACTGCACTGAAGGGTCGGGCTGCCACCTGGGTGGTTGCACTGATACCAATGATGAAAAGGAGGGGCCACAGGATCACGAAGCCTGTTAAAACGGGAGGGGAACTCCGAGAAAGTCAGAGATGCCGAAGAATGCAGGGGCAGATCAGTTCCGCTCTTAGCCAAGGAGTCTGCAATCTCATTACCCTCAACATCGACATGAGATGGGATCCATTGCAAGTGTATATTATGGGAGAAACACTATTATATATATACATACATGGTAACCTATAGTTCACATTGGCCCCCTAATTTGTCTATAATTTTTTCCTATATTTCGAGCTTAGAATTCTTTTTTTCACTATTGAACATACTTCATTGAATAGTGAAGTGACCTTCCGGGTCCGAAGATTGTGAATTTTGACTCGCAGGTAGCTCTAACCTCGCAGATCACCTTAGTTGAAGCATATCAGTTTGAATATAACCTAGAGTTTGAATTAAGGCTAGATTCTAGAACTTCGTTTCGATGACGTTTTCTTTTCTTTTATCTACAGCTGGCAATGCGCAGATAGCAATGTTTTATGCTGCTGCTGATGGTGGTTTTGTTTACAATTTAGGTTAGGCATGGCTGTATTAAAAGTGTCAATTATCATGTCAAAGTGAAAAGATTTCGCTATGCTTCCTGGAAAAAACAGTCAAGTAGTGGTAATCCCCGTATGTTGCTAAATTTTTTTTAACTGTCCTATTATTTTTTAATTTACCTTTTTTTTTATTAATTACTGTCGACACAATAAAAGTTAAGATCTCATTATTTTCACTGTTTTGTTATTTCATACTTTCATTGCGCAGTTTCTTAACACTTCTTTTAAAAATAAGTTCTTATTCATATAACTTCTTTAAAAAAAGAGTATAATGATTTCCATTCCATTGTTTTTTAAATTGCGTTCTATGGAAACTGTAACATAAGGAAATTAATGCATCTCATGATTTTGAGTTACTAATGTATTAAACCAAATACTTCTTTTTTTTTCTTCTAAAGTGCCTCAGAATCTCTTGTATTGGAAGTTTAATTAAATTTTCTTTTTTTTTTGCCAATAAAACATAACATTTGTCCTCTTGAATTATTAGTATCAGCATTATTTAGTATATGATAAACGTTTATGCAATGTAAGTTCGTATTCTTATTATTCGTTAGTTGTTTTAAGTGTTTGTAAATGTTCACATTAGTCATTTCTTATATTGACGTAGGTTTGATGTACTTTAATATCATCTGCCAAGCAACCTAATCCAGTATTGAGTGGTAAAATGTAAATACTTGAGTTGTAATATTAATTAAGGAAAGTATTATATTATCGTTTGGAAAGTAATTTAGGTTCTAGCATTAACTGGAAAAATATGAGCATTTGAATTTTTCTATAATTTTGCAAATGACTTGGAAAGAAATTTAATGTTAGCTAGTCTAGTGGAAAAACTTTAGTCCTTAAATTTTACTATAATTTTCGTCATGTATTTAACATAGTGTGTTGAATATTTATATTCATAATGGGTACTCAATCAAGGTGTTCAACAATTCAGAGCCTATTGATGGATGTTTCATTAATAGCACTTATTATTTCAAGCTACCATTCCAAAGATGCAAAAGTGTTTTAAGTTTGGAAAAAATTAAAGGAATATATTCATCATCATCATCATAGTTGTCCAGACAACCCAATGTGAGCCAATGCCTTCCACTGCAGTTTTCTCCATGACTTCTTCCGATTCACCTTTGATCTCCAATTCTTTTCATTAATTGCGAGAAAATCAGACTCCACTGAGTCAACCAATCTGTTCCAGTGGGTCTAAAAAGCAGTATCTTTTTTATTGTATTGTCATCACTCATTCGAATCATGTGGGCCATCCAATTCATTCTATTTATTTTTATGTATTTAATAATATCAGGTTGCTTATAAATCTTGTACAGTTCAAAGTTAAATTTCCAGTTCCTTCTCCAGTTTTTGTTTTCATTTACACCACCAAGTATACTCCGCAAAATCTTTCTCTCAAATGTTGCGATACAATTTTCGTCCTGTTTTGCCATTGTCCAAGCTTCAAAAGCGTATGTCAAGACTGGCCAGACAAGAGTTTTGTAGATCAAGAACTTTGTTTCTCTAGAAAGAAACCTACATTTAATAAATCTTCTCAGCCCATAGACAGCCCTATTTGCCAGATAGAGTCGGTTTTTTATTTCAGGAGAAATTCTGTTGTCAATGGTGATAATTGATCCTAAGTCAGTAAAACTCCTTACTGTTTCAAATCTATAAGAATTTATTTCAAGATAGGGGCCAGGGACTATGTTTCTTGAGAATAACATATATTTTGTAAAGGAATATATTACCACAGTGTTTTCTATGGGTTATGCTGTTTGAGTTGTTCCCCTTTGTTTTGTGTTTGTCCCCTAGGAAGCAACGTGTNTTGAAATTAATCAGGGCCCTGAGAAATCCCTGAATTTTGCCATAGGGTACTTCAAAAGTACTTGATTTTTTAGGAAAATTAAATGATACTAATTTTTCTTACAAAACAGCAGTAAAAAAGTAATAAATCAATTCAAAGAAAAATTATACAAATTCTGATAGATGCAGTTTTTAATGTTTGAAGTGAAAAGGGATTAAAGAAGATGCAAAACTTTTCTCTCCTACATTTTTCACACCAGATTATTTTATTATACTTCTCTCTGATGTTTTGAAACCTGAAATTTCTAGCAAATTTTAGGTTTTATAGTCATAGTTTTCGAATGATATATGTCTTTAATCGATTTAGAAATATGTTCAACATGTTAACTTCATTATTATGACATGTTAATATTGTTACCCCATTTGTTCTTTTAATTTTTGTACGAAGGATAATTAATTTTTTATCATTTATAATCTAACCTTTACATTTAGTTTTTAATGCTAATAAATAAAATTTAATTCTACAGGTTTCATTGATTATGAATAAACATCACCGTGATTCACATTAAACTGATTCATGGTTTACTGATTGGAACTCATATGAAATGTTCTACGAATTGTGATTTAAATGAAAGTGATTAATGAATCACATATCAAATATTAATTTAAAGTGATTTGCAAAATTCTCATCAGGAGTCAGGACTCACATTAAGGTATTTTATAAATCACATATCATGATTCACATTGAAGTGATTTATCAATCACACATCACGATTTCAATTAAAGTTATTTCTGAATCATGTAATGTGATACATATTTAAGTCATGTCTGAATCATACCTCACAATTCTCATTCTAGTACTTCACCAATCATGCATTACGATTCACAAAAGAAAGATTTAAGAATTACCACTCACAATTCTCATCAAAATGATTTAAGAATCACACATAGCTGTTCTATATTAAGCACTTTTTGAAGCACAAATTGCAATTTGGATCGTAGATCACTATTTTCATGAAAACTATTAGCTAATCATGCAACAGAATTCTCATCAAAATGATATAAGAATCACACATTGCTTGTTCTATATTAAGCACCTTTTGAAACACAAATTGCAATTTGCATCATAGATCACTATTCACATGAAATCTACTAGCTAATCACGCAACAGAATTCTTATCAAAGTGATTTATGTATCACACATTGTGATTTATGTCTTGTTAGTTCATGTGTTTTGTTTCATTTGCTATTCATATTGTTCCGATTTAAGAAACATACACCACAATTCAATATCAATTTACAAATCACACATTGTGATACGTGATTTAAGCAATCTTCGAGACTTACTTATAGTTTATCTAGATTCGTATAAATGCGATTTAAAAATTATGCTTAGTAAAAATTATGTATATTCAAAAAATTTTAAAAATCATGCTTCACATTTTTTAAAGAAAATAAAGTTTGGTAAGTCTTAGTTATTTGTAAAATATTGTTCTACAATAGATTTTATTATGTTCAAAATACATTACTGATATTCTGAAGTAACAAAATAGATAATTTGTTATTAAAATTGAACCAGATATTTGAAATGGATATATTTTGATATTTTATGTAATTATATACATTTCCTGTAACCTAAAATTTGAACTAACATATAAAAAAGAAAGCATTTTTATTTTAATAACCGTGCAACTACAGAAATTTTATCAATTATTTATTATGCTTGTTTAATGTAATATGCATTATTCATTCATTCAGTTTCGCTAATTCTAATTCACTTCATTAAATTTTTCATGAAAAGTTTCACTGATGCTAGTTTTTAAAAGTTGGCTAGTACCCTATGTCATTTGCAGTCTTTCTTTTTTTTTGTCATTTGGAATTTTTCAAAGTGATTTGAAACAGCAATATAACTATCAACCATTTGTATTATTAGCTGATAAATTTAATAAAGAAAGAAATTTTGTTGTCAAATAAACATTGTGCTTTAAAAATACACAATTTCTGCTTCTACACATAATTGTTAAATCTGGTTGACATGTACTTTAGCATATATATAGTAATTCTGAATAGGTCCTTGAAAAATTTGATTTTAGGTCCTGTAAAGTCATTGAAAAGTCCTTGAATTTTTTTAAAAAATTGAGTGGGAACCCTGTTTAAGTTTTCTGTGCATCTTACAAAGACAAAACATGTTGGCATGATGTACATGATTGTTGCAGTTTCTTTTTTAACATGGTGCATAGCGTTTTTAAAAAGTGCTTAAAGGTGCTTATTTTTTATTTTCGTTTTCTAAAATTAAAGGTGCTTTTTTTCATTGGGTGTTTTTAAAAAGTACTTAATTTTCCCTTTTCCAAAATGAGATTTTTTCTTCTTTACCTTGTCCATTTTCGCAACGTATTACGCAAAAGCGTGCTTTTCACATTGTTCTATTCAACGTTTTCACAATTCATTCAATCCCAAAATATTTTGCCGTTCCATCTGTCCGTAGCATTTGAAAGAGCTAATCATTTTACATGTTTGATGAAATACTCAGGAGTCTGCACGATTGAGCTGAGTTCGATGCTGAGCTGAGATTGAGTCGATTGAGCTGAGTTCGGTGATATTATTACACTTTTATGTGCAACTCTGCTGTATTCTGCGAGATATTGTCAATTTCAGGATTTATTTCCCACTCTCTGATCATTTCCTCAATCATTTTATAATAATGGCTAATATAATCAAGAAAAGAGTTCTTTGTCAGAAACTAGTTATTTTAATCATGATCATGTAAAATGTGTGAACATTATTTTACATGTTGTTAATGTATATTGTGCTTAAGAAGTACTTAAAAGGCACTTATTTTTTGTTGAAATATTTGGCTATGCACCTTGTTTAAGCTTACTCTTTCACTTGAATATAAATTGAAATAACATGTAATGTGTTCTACAGTGTCATCTTCCTTCCTGACCATAAAAACAAAAAAATACAATTCACTGAATTAAACCTAAACAAGTTGTTAAAAAATTTAATGTTTTGTAAGAATCTAAGTTATTTTAAAGACTGTAAAAAGTTTCTACACTTCAACCACTGAAAAATAGTTGGAAAAAATCTTAATCCACAGAGCTTTTGGTGAAGCTATGAATTCAGTGTCTAAGACAGATTTTTCCCGAGCTACATGATTCCAGTCAGGCAGGTATTGAAAGATTAATATGTGGCCAAATGATCCACTCTATCATTACTGCTATGGCCCATGAGCATAAGAAAAAAAGGACTCCTCCATAACATGCTTTTTCTACAGAAACTGTATTAACCTGCTTCCCTTACCAAATTTTTTGAAAAAAAATTCAAAAAATCAAATTTTTTTTATTTTCTTAACAAATACAAGGAACTAAAATCAAACATAATACGCAAGTTTTAAGTTGAAATTATAATATTTTTATGTGTAAAAAATATCTAATTTACCAACAGTTTGCTATCATGAATTATCTGTGGCAAATGAAAAAAGGTAAATATTAGACTTTGTGTATGTTCACATCTTCATGATCTGAAAAATCATCTGCATTAATTTCACTTTAGCTCGCGAATGACATTTTTTTACTCTTTTTTTTTCTAGGTAAATTCATCAACCATCATATATATAATTGTGCTGTCTGTAGTCCCACAAATAGCAAAACTTCCAAACAAATATTGGCAAACTTCCTTCAAAAAGTCCTCCACGAAGGCAAATTTGTCCCAATACTTGATCCTAGAGTTTTTTTATTTAATGTGAAATAGGTTTTTGCTTCTCCTATTTATTTTAGATTAAAATTTCAAATTAAATGTTTTCCTCGAATTTCTTCCATATTAGATCCTGATTGTTCCAACTGTGATGTCAAGAAGTTACTGCCTATTGCTTCCAATAAATGTAAATAATATGCATTACACGGAGCTTACTATACATTTAATCCTACTCTAATTGCTCGCCTATTGTCTCTTTCGCAAGCTTCTTCCAGGACTGTAGGATTTTCGCTGTTTAGCCTAAATCCATGAAATTACCAAAATATTAAAGTTCTGTAACGTATTCTAAAGTAGATAAACAATATATTCAGAGTTCTCCCTAGGAATAAAAAACTGCAGCTTGCTTCTGCACAGAATAGGACTGTTTGAGTTTTGAAAGGACACTCATGACCCTTAAAAAAATTTTTCAAAATGTTTAATATTATATAATAATTGAATTTGATCTTCAATTTTTAAAAATAACCCTCTTATACTATTTTGTGTGTATATATTTCAGAAAGTAATTCTCACTCATTATCAAAGATGTTATATCTCTGGGGCCAAATATCATCCAGATTTTAACTATATAACTTAACAACATAAGAGAAATCTTACTAAAAATTAGGAAGGAAATTAAAATTTAAATAATTATCAACAACGGAATTAATCAGAAATGGACTTTTCATTAAAACAGGTGGTTAAGAAGACAACTTTTTCCAGAAAAAAGCAAGAAGAAAAGACAGTGTTTTTGAGGGATGAGGACATGTTTTTCCAAAAGGGACAAAAAAAGTGCCATTTATCAAAAGGCACCTTTTTAAAAACGCTTGGAGAGAACACTATATATGCATATTTTTATTCACATACTTTATTTACTAAAGTTTTTCCTTGATATATCACATTTTTTAGCAATTTTTTTCTGTATTTGTTTACCATTTAATGACTTATGATATTGTTGATAATTTAATACATTATGATGCATAGGGTCAGGTGGAGTAAAGTTGCTAGGATATGTTAAAAAACTATCTATTTTCTCCTTTAAAGTTGAATATAATTTATTTATATTTTTCTAGACATTTACTGGGATTCTCGCAAGAATTTTTATTTCAGTTTTAGAAACTGATTTTTTTGAAAAAAAAATTATTCTTTACAAACTATCTGTTTATGATTAACTTATAAAGTGTGTTTAAGCTATTGCTGAACTTTCTTCTAATATCATTAAAAATTGTCAAAAACTATTTAATTTTGGTTTAAACTGAGAAAGGAAGAACAGATCTACATAGAAATTTAAGTATAAATTTTAAAATTCTATTTATTAGTTGTTTTCTGAGGTGGGCTAAAGTGAGTATGGTATATAGTTAGGCTTAGCTGAGTGTTGTATGACAGATATTTTTTTTTTTACTGTGTTAGCTTTAGCATTTAATGCTCTATATTCAGGATTGTCATAGGCTAATAAAATGCAACTATTTTCGGCATGAGGCTACTATGGCCACTTTTTTGCCTGAAAAGGCTAAAAGAGTAAAGGAGACTATTGGGAGTTTTTTCTGTACTGTGATTTTAATGGTTTGGTTTTAAGCATTATTGGTGAAGTTGAAGTACTTTTCAATGGTGGTATATGCAAATTAATATTTACTTTGTGCAAGAAAAGTACCCTTAAAGTGGAAACATAACCATTTATGGAAGCATATTATGGAAAAGTTGCTATTTATCAAAGATTTTGATGAATAGCAATTGAATTCATCAATGAATTATCAATGAATGCTATTCATCATTCATTGATATTATTTGAAAATTGCAGACATCAAAAAAGTTTTTACTTTGTTAACCAAATGACTTTTATCTTTGTAAGGGGCTTAGCACAAATAGTCATAATCCAAAAGATTTCTGAATCAACACAAATATCCATGAATATGTAGTCTAAAACTTACATAAAGACCTTATTCAACTTCTAAATGTCAAACTATTAATATTTTTGCTTGTTAAAAATAATTTATATTAATGTTTTATAGCTAACATTTTAATTTAAATAAAGAATTAAGTGATTTTATTGCACGGTTGCAATCAGGGTTGAAAAGTTTTTGACAATTGACAGTTTTATCTGTCATGTCAAAAACCCTTTTGGACGTAGTTTTTGACAAGTGTCAAAAACCAGAAATTTTTATGTAAGAATAATTATTAGCTATTACAATAATGAAGTAGTATTTATAAATAAAGATACAAATAAAATTATAAATGATCAATCGATGATGCTTGTGAATTATTTTGATGTTAAACTCTCCATTTGACAATTACTGTCAAAAGCCCAAATTTTTGTGTAGAAAATATTAAATAATTATAAATAAAAATGTGTAAAATTGTAATTTATCCAATATGTTCATTTTTTAAAATATTTGAAAGCAGAATACATAAACAATCATCTTAATCATTGTATCTAAAATCATTTTCATTTATCCATATTTTAATTCCTTCTTTCTTTCTCTAAAGCATACAACAAAAAAAAAAAAATTGAACCACTCTGCACTCTAAGTTAATTTTTTAGTTTTGTATGAACAAGACTGAAATTCGAAATTATTATTTCTCAATTGATACTGAGCTGCATAGTCTGGAAAGTAAATATAATATATCATAGTAAAAAATATGGATTTATCGTTTCTTACGAGACACAAAAATAAAATTTTAAGAAAAAAGTATTTTGTGAAATGATTCTACATTTTTCCTTAAGGGGACGCGGTACCTTTTCTTTCAAATCTTTTATTATTAACCTTGGTAACAATTTATTGATTGAAATATATTCTTAAGGATTATGAAGAACTTATCCTAAATTCAGAAATTTGAAAAAAAAATTTTTTTTTCATTTTTTTTAAAAAATTTCAAAAATTTCAACTATTTTTTAAAACACTACTCCTCTCTCAATTTTCCTTATTTTTCCATGAAACTTTTACAATATCATCATTGAAAGGTGCTTAACAGAAAATGGTATTCATTTTATAGAGAGATGTTTAGAAATTTTGAAAAAGATTATTTTCTGAGGCAATGTAGCGTAATAGCATAAAAATTCAAAAATTTCAAGTTCGACAATTTTTTAAAAAAAAAACTTTCAAACTGATTAAAAAATCCATACCATTTTTCAATCATCATAGTATCACAAACTTGTGTATCAAATATCTAAGTATTTCAAGCAATAGTAAAAAAGCCTTAGGCTTTTATAGAAGGCGGAAATTTAGAAAAATTGGTTTTGAGAAAAATGGGTTTAAATTGAATATGTGAAGGTACCGCAAAACCGTGGTAAATTTGGCTTGGACAGACCCCTGTACTTTAACTATTAAAGCAAAGTTTCAATTAGCAACCGTAATTTTAATTTAAAATTGTGATTTCATTTTTTTTCTCTTGATTTTTAAAATGCCAAAATAAATGTAGCAGATTGTGTTTATAAATGTAGTCTTTAATCATTATATTTTTATATTAAAATATTCATTTTTAATTCTATACCAAAACAGATAAGTTAAGCTAAAAATTTTTTTTTTTAAAATCTGTGTACTCATTGGAATTTTTCCCCACGAAATGTCTTTATAGAAAATCAGATAATGTCAAAGATACTGTAAACATATTATGAGAAAAGAATACCAATTAATGACCGTACTGCTTCAAATAGACTTTGAAAGAGTCTGAAAGGGAAGAATGACACTATATCAGGAAAAAAATATCTGAATTCATCAGCCTTTTTCTTCCTATTTTTGGCATATTAGGGTACTAATTTCTTTTTAATATAACCTCAAGCTTCAGAGATATACATTTCCAGCAATAAAATATAATGTAGATTTTAATTCCATGCTTTTTCATTCAAAAAGTAGAATTTTAATTAACTTTATTTGCATTATTTTTTGAAAAAAAAAATAATGTTTATTAATTACCTTCTACAGCTATGCTAGTCTATATGAAAACAGCATTAAATGTTTAGTTTAATCTGTACTTTCAAATGTGTTGGAATTTAACACACACAAAGAAGGAAAGTAATTTCGTTAACTAAAATTAATTAATGCAGCAATTTATTTAAAATAAATTTTTAAACTAGGAAAAGAAAATAATAAAAATATCAATAATTTAAAACACTGTTTTTTAGCTTCTAAAATCAATATATATATTAAAAAAAAATAATTTAAATCAATAATTTAAAAAATAATAATAATTTGATTTATATCAAGCTGATTTAATCAACAAACCCTGCTAGAAAGTAGAGGTACTAAAGCTATTATAGCATAATAAAATAACATGTACCTAACTATGTTATTTATTTTAATAACTGCACTAAATATTAATAGTAATTTAGTTAAAACCTTGATTGATTAAAAATTAACCCATTTAAACATTGACATTTTTTATAAATTACGCTCATTTATCAGTGAACTAATTGAACATTAATAAAATTGACATTAGTTGACTAATATTGGAAAGATTCATGTATATATTAGCAGGAGTGCAGAAAATTCTCGGAGCCTAATATTCCCAATAAACAAGGTATCTTTTTAAAATCAATTGCCACAAAAATTTTAGCTTTTTTTTACAAAAAAATTTTTTTTTTTGGAAAATAAAGTTTATATAAGAAAAAAATTCATTTGATTTTACCCAATGAATAAACTAGCATATGTGTTATTAAATAATAGAAATCAAAATATATTGTAATAGTAGTAATTTTTTCTAATAAATTTAAGGTAACAAAAGAAACTCAAACTATAATAAATGCATAAATTGTTGTTCTCCAATGTTTTTTTTAACAAGAAAGTTTTGCAAAGCGTCACATTTTTTAACAAAACATTCTGTAGGAATTTTTTTAGACCAAAAATTTCCCCATGGTTGCCTGAATTTCCTCAGAAGTCAGACATATTCTGCTCACCAAAAAAATTAACAAAGATTGAGAATCAATAAAATAAAAAAATTTTACGTTGAGATCAGACAATTATTGTGTACACTTTCATTTTATTTAATCTAAGAAATCTGCCTGAATTAATAACATTAAAGAATTAAAATCAATATTTTTATTGATAATAACTAACAACTGATAGTTATTGCCTGTAATACAATAAACCAAATAGTTATAAAATGAGTTTTAAAGTATTAAAATTGCCATTAGAAGAACCAGTTTATAATTTTAATAATTGTTGCAACATTTTTTAAATATGAAATATAATGCAAGTAATGTGTATATTTTAGTATCTAATAAAATGTCTCCAATGTCAAAATTTCCCCTGGTTTTTGACATTTTTTGGTAGGTTTTTGACTCGTTATATCAAAAACCAGTTTTTTTATGTTAAAAACCCACCCTGATTGCAATACAATAACCAGCTTTATTTAAATATCAAAAAATAAAAAAGTTCTATTTATCTACCACTACCTGATACTTAACTATTCAGTTTCTTTGTCTCTTCTGTAAAATTAGTTTTGTTTAAAATGACTGGTTTTCGAAATCATTGAATCTATTTTTTGGGAGCTATACCAACAACAGTTTCTAAAAAATATATATTAATACATAAGGGATTGATTTGTTAGTGTGAATTAATAATTAATTATAAAATTTGTTTACGAAATTCTGAATATTTTTAGCATATTTAACCAGGGTTGGTGAGATTTTGCCGCAGGTGGAAAAGACCATCCTGGCAAAACAGGTTTTTGTCAAGCAAAGCGGCAAAAACCTGTATTTTCCAAGAGGAGAAGACAAAAACACATTTTTTATTCAAAATTATTCCTAAAATTGAAATATATACTATAAATATATATAATTTAAAAAAAAAATAAAAAATTATTATTCCATAATTAAATCATAATTTATTAATTTATCATTTTAGTAGTTTAAAACATTATTGATCAGAAGATTAGTGATTATTCTCTTTTTCCAGTGAGATGAACTTATTTTAAATTAATATAACTATAATTTAAAGCATGAAATGTCTATCAACATGTGTAGTTAATTAAAATATACAGGTATCAATACAATATTTTAAATTTGCACAAATTCAATACTTTATTCATCATCACAATACAATTTGTGCTATCTCAACATATCATAACAGAACACTAGTTTTGAAACACTATTTAGAGTCAACCTATTCCGAATTTTAAAATGTACAAATGAAAAATTCAAAAACACTCTTTCAATGGCAGAAGGACATTAGTGTAAATGAGAAATTAATTCTTAAAATTCTCGGGAAATTTCACAAGAATTTAAATTTTGTGGTTTTGTTTGCATTTTGAAGTAATATTGGGAAATGAGGTGATTATCAAAATCTATCTAATAAAACATCCATCTTAACTTTCTTATGTCTCTCTTTAAATATAGTGTAAGAGTGATATGTAAGATAATACATACCAAAAGTTATTATGAAGAAGTAAAAAAAAAATAAAATTTGTAAAAAAACATTTATTTAAGGATTCTAAAATGAAAAAGAGGTCAAAAACTTTCAATCTTCTAAATATTATTACCCTTATATTAATTACTAATATTTTAAAAATAATTTTTTCATGTAATGTATCAAAATTATTATTCCTTATGATTGATTTAAATTTGCTTCAAGCATTTTTTAATATTTAATCAGCAATTTAGATAATTTGGTTTTTGCCGGTTTTTACCAGGTTTTTGCCACTGTCCTGGCAAAAACTCCAACCCTGTATTTAACTAATTTATTGCATAAATATAAAAATTGTTTTTAGCTTGTCAATATTGTTTTCTTGACTGAAATTTAATGTATTGAAATGGAGCTATTAATTTTATGAAAAACTTAAAATACGCAATAGTATTTTAATAGTAATGAGATATATTTTAATCATTTATAAATATTGTTTACGAAATTATAATTTTATTTTCTATTTAATAACCAGTTATTTTAGACACATAATAGTTTGTTTTGTCTTTTCTAAACTATTTTTGGTTTGATGAAATGCATTTATGAATTGAAGTGTAAACTGTATTTTTATGGGTGCTTAACTGATAATCTAAGATTATGAAGGGTGGTCGACTGTGTGTATTTTTTTTTTCTTCCTGTCTAAAATGATTGGATGTTGGCAAAGAATAGAATTTCCTACTTTCATCATTGGTGCCACATGTTCTATTAATAGCTTCTTCAGAGCAGTCTCTCTCACAACCCAATTTTTTTTTTCTCTCTTTCCCCAAGTTGCCAAAAGTGTGTGTTAGAAGCAATTTCATTCTAAAATCTCTTAAGGGTTATTTACCTTCAAAATAATTATTTATTTTAACATAGTACAATGCTAATGGAGTTTGTCCTTATTGCATAGGATTGTTTATTTACCTTATTGTTTCCTTGCTTATTGCTACCATAAACAGGTATTTGTGCCAATTGTTGCATAATAAGTGTAGTAGTGTCATGTTTTACTTTTGATATTTAGTTGAAAAAGTGCTGAAAATTGTTATTTCCATATTCTTTGATGAACAAATTATTATTCAAATTGAAAAACTTGAGTTTTTATAGAATAATAGTAATAATCAAAACTTATTAAAAAAATTTGGTAAAGTTACAGCAATACCATGTTAAACTTTCTTAAGTTATTTTCCTACTATATATTTTTCTTAAAATGTACACTATAGCAAAGGAAGTTAATTCTGATTGCATATCTGTTCGCTAATTGTTAATTTCTTTTCTTGTTACTAATTTTAACTATTTACACATTTAATAATTTATATTTACGCAATACTTAAGATAATTTGTAACTGATAATTAGCACTTGTAATATTTAGGTCTGTTGTTCAAAAATATTTTAATGTGTTAAAAGGACTATAGTGAATATTTGTAAAAGTAAATGTGAAAAATTAACTGTTATCTTCATTAAACTTATGAAATTAGTTTTTTTGTGACGAGAGTTTCGCGCAGTCACTACGTACTTCTTAACATGTAATTGAATGTTTATTGTGTATTTGTATCGTAAATAAATTTGAGTCTAAATTTTTTTTAAAACTTTTAAGTATTTGATATCAGTAATAAGGAAATAATTATGAAAAATTTAAAAACTTTTTGTGTTTCTCATATTTTGTAATTATAAATAAAGTTATAATAAACATATAAACTATGCCTTTCTTATTTCAAAATCGAGGAAAATTATTTTCCTTTAAATGTTAGCTGTTAGAGATGTAATCTTACTGAAAGGTTTTATGTTCCATCTTTCTAAAAGTTTTTTTTTTTTCAATTTAAAAGTGATATTTTTTAAAAATATATTGATTTTGAAATTAGCCAATAGTATCAAGAAAATTAAACAGGATCTGACTGATAGTCATTGTCACTCTTTATGGATGTAAGGCCAAGTTTAAAATGCAATTGTTCTAGTAATTTTATTTATTTGACATTCTTGCGTTTTAGCCGTAGTTTGTTTTTGTAGTAGTTTTTAACTGCATAAACATTCTGAAATTTTTCAAAGTTGTTTTAATTTATAGCATTATTTGATCAGCTTTACTAAATTATTTAATTTCATTTAAATTTTGGTCAGCATAGCTAATTCAGGTTATAATGCCATTAAGCATTCCATTCAATTAAGTTTTTATCCGTTAGTTTTTTTGCAGCAAGAATGATTTCAGCTCTTTTTCTCAACCTTTTAAGGTTTGGAAAGATCAGGGATTTTTTTAAGAAAAAGGAATTCCCAACCCACCTGGGGTTTTTGTCAAAACCCAGAGTTTTATGGGGGTTTTGAATACGGACTTTTTTTTTTTTTTACCAAAAATGTTTTAAATTTTAAGTCCTGAATCCTTCAAAAGATAGTATTTGTTCTTCTCAGAACAAATGCTGCTATCTTTTTTATCTTTTTTAACAAAAGTTAAGTGTTTGGTTTTGGTAACTATCACTTCTTTTGTTGCACTAACCATTTTTTAGGGAAGTTTTAGATTTTCAGATTATTTGTATTTTGTAATGACAAGCTTTTTAACAGGTTTAAATTTAAAATTTTTAAATTAAAGCATCCCAAAATTTCTTATTGCTTTAACACAGATTTACTGGAGTCTACTGGGATAAAATTCGCATTTTTGTTTGGTTACCATTACAACTTTATCTACAATTTAGTTTTTTAAATTCTTATTCAACTTTTGGTTTCTATAAAATTACGTAAATATTTTTTATCAAACAGATTGTTTAGTAGTGTAAGCTAATTCCTAATTGAAAATTTGTATCCATTACTTAAATTGCGAATTTTGACCGGAAACTATTTTAAAAGCTTATTATATAATTCCTATAATAATAAATATAATATAATTCCTATAATAGTAAATACAATATTTACTCATTAATAATTGCAAAATGTTAAGTTAGGTAATTCATTTTCAATATGGTTGTCATAAAATGTCACCTAATAATTTAATATTACAGGATTATTTCGAACAATAAAAAAATTCTGTCTTTAGTTTTAAGCCTTTGATTTGGAAAAAATAATAAAAATCAATTTCTTTAATAAAAAAGAAAAATTTAGTTTAACTGTGTTTGAATTTTAAACTGCAAAATTTTTTTTTACTATAAAAAATGTTTAGAAATATAACTGTTTTATCTTATCAATTTTACTAATCAAAATTTACCTTTAGGGGATGTGCGCCACCGCAACAACTGCTGCTGATGAACCTCGAGCTCTGTGCATCATTCGAGACTTGTCCAATGGCCAAGTAAATCACATTTCTATGTCTAGATTAATATTAATTTTCACATAGGTAGGGCCCTACAAATTGTACGAATAAGCAGATAACCACCTAATTTTTATTTTCTGCATATTTTGGCAAAATGACTTCATTTTCTTTTTCTACTCTTAGAATTCTTTTAACAATTTATCCTTGGATAACTTGAACAATTTATCCTCGGATAATATCCTTGTTGTAATATTTAAAAAATTATTATTGAAACAGTAAAGAAAATGAAAGCTCCTGTTTTCAATTTAGTTTTTTTCTTTCCTTTTCTGTTTTAGTTGTTTTCTGAATCATCCACACTTTAAAAAAATTGTCCTCTTTTTCTCTTAAAAGATCAGCATAATTTATAGGGCCTTAAATATAGGTATATTCAATTTAATAAGATATTATTTTTAGCCTTTTTTTTAAAGTTTATAAACTTTTCTGTTCCTAATAAAGAAAAAATAATGTTAATCTGTTATGCCTGGATGTTGTACAATAAATTTTGAATAAAACCCACCTTTAAATAAAACGTTTCTTTAAGTGGGCCCACCAAAAAAAAAAAAAAAACCTNCCTAAATTGCCTGGGCCTATATTATATTGCTTTGCAATATATATATATATATATATTTAAATAAAGGTAAATAATTGGTACTGTCACTGTGGATAGATGTATATTTGATAATAAACAATTATAATACAATTTTTAAAGCCCTTAATTTTTCAAAAAAAAAAAAAAAAATCGTTAATTTTTTTTAAAGGTTCTTAAAAATCCCTAATATTTACTTAGATAAAGGAGTAGAAACCCTGTAGAATAGATTTTTTGTGTGTGTGTGTGGATAAAAAGTACTTAAGATAATTCTAAAAAAAAATAATTTAAAGGATTATCTAATTTTCACAAATTTTTAGGAAACTGCACTTGGTGAAAAAAATATTGAAGACAGTTTTTGCTATTATATAATGATAATTTTACTTAATAATTTATTTGATAATTTTAATAATGATGGTCTTTAGTTATTAATGGTAATTATTTCCTTTCAGCTTAACAATAATAAATCTGTCATCAATTTGCCAGCTTCTACAACGGCATCACAGTTAATGCAAGAGGTTGGAAAAAAATTTCAGTATGAACCTGACAGTTTTGAGTTAGTCTTGCAAAGGATATGTGATAAAGAAACGGTTTGTCATATCTTACTTGCAATTTTTATTTAATAAACTTAATACTTTAATTTTTGAGGAAATTGTTTTGGAAAATATGTGATTATATTTTGATTATTCATCCTATTTTTGAACTTAAATCTTTTCTTTATAATGATAATTATCAAATGATTTCTGACTTTTTCCCTTTTATCATACTTAAGGAATTTAACTCAACTTGATTAAGATGATTACTTTTATTAATTTGCTTCTCATACTAATGCTTAAAGGTCCTCTGCACTTAATGTTAATTTAAGTCGTAAATTTTATATGTCATCATGAAATGTTCTTGTATAGTTTTATTTATTAACTGTTTAAGTGCCCTGTGGCAGATTTTTTTGGGGGGGTTTTCTGTGACAACTTAGATATTGTTGATCAAGAGAATCTTGAGGATTGTAATTAAATTTGTAATATGACAGATAATTATAGAGCTTATTATAGTTGATTCAAATTTTATTTTCAGTTTCCATAATTTTATTTACCTTATCGTTATAAATACTGCAAAAAGTTGGATAGTGATCACTTATGTCATTTATGAATAATCCGGATTTCACTGAAAATTCATTTGTCTTTACAAAGACATGATCAATGCAAGTTGATGAGGAATTTACTCTAGTTGAGTCCATGTAATTTTGAAATCCAAATTGGCATAATGAATTAATATATTCATGAGTAATAAAATCATCATTAGGCGCCATTCAAAAAGTACCTACATCCCGAAGGGGGGGGGAGGGGATTTGCTATTTTGTACAGTTTTGTACAATGAGGGGGGAGGTATTATACAAAGTACGTATATTATAAGCATACACCAAATTTAAATTTGACTTTTTCCTACACACTCCTTAAATAAATATTTAATTTTATTTAAAGCATAATTATTTTAATTTTTATGAAAAATAAATGTACATACTCAAAGGGAGGAGAGTAAGACCTTATGTACGGTAATGTACGAAAGGGGGGGAGGGGTTGAAATTTCTCCATTTTTGTGTACGTCCTTTTTGAACGGTCCCTTAAGAATATCAATATTTATATCACCCATCAGTATTATATTAGGATATTTAAGTTTAGAAATTATTACTTTTTGTTCAGTATTAAAAAAATCAACACTAAAATCATGAGATCTATATAAAGATAGAAATAATAAATCCAAAGGTTTGCAATAAAGTAATATAGATTCTGCGGAAACAAAATGTATAGCTAACTCTGAAATATCAAGACATCTTTGAATAAAAACACAAACACCTCCAGAGCGATTATTATTTCTGCAATTAAGGAATGAATTATAATCTATTGAGTAAAAATTAGTTTCATTTTGGTAAATCCAAATTTCTGACATAATTATCACAATTTCTTGCATAATTATTTATTTAGCTTAAATTTTTTATATATTGTTTTTAGACTTTAGTGATAGTTTTTTTTTCATTCAATATCAACTCTTGTTTAACTTTTTTAAGAGTATTTTCTTACAAGGAAGTGTCTAATATGCTGCATAGTGTTTATAAAAAGTGCTTAAGGGTGCTCATTTTCAATTTTTGTTTTTTAAAAGCCCTTAAAGGTTCTTTTTTCATTGGGTGTTTTTAAAAAGTGGTTAATTTTCACTTTTTGAAAATGAGAATTTCTTCTTTACAATGTCGATTTTCGCCGCATATTAGGCAAAAGTGTGCTTTTTACATTGCTCTATTCAATGTTTTCACAATTCATTCAACCACAATCCATTTCGCGTACTGTCTGTCTGTAGCATGTGAAAGCTCCAATAATTTACATGCTTGATGAAGTACTTGGGAGTCCACATGTGCGTCTACTTAGCTGGTTTTGATAAGATTATTGCACTCTCATGTGCAACTCTGCTGCATTTTGCAAGATATTCTCAATTTCATGCTTCATTTTCCACCGTCTGAAATTGAACCGAAAAATCCCTTGATCATTTTATAATGGCTAATATAATCAAGAAGAGAGTTCTTTGCCAGAAACTAATTATTTTGCATTTTGTCAATGTATATAGTGCTTAAAAATATTTTTTTTTGTACTTTAAAAGTATTTAAAAGGTGCTTATTTTTTGTTGAAAGATTTGGCTACTCACCCTGGTCTAACCCTGGTACTACTCCTCTTTTTTTATTTCTTAGTAGAGTTTATATTTTTTAAGAATAAAAAATCGATTGTTGAACTCTTTTTTTTTTAATAATAAATTTTATTGCTCATTGCTTTCAGTAAATCATATAATATTTTCTTTCAGATCCACATTCATGAACACACAGAAGAAACTTTAGAAGAGTTAGGATTTCGATGTGGTGATAATGAGAGAAATAACCTGATTATTGGCAATAAAAATGCATCTGTTCCTAAAAAAACTTCTGTAATTATTTTATTCATATCATAACTCAAATATTTATATATTTATATATATCATAACCCAAGAAATTTTTCAGAATTTTGACTTGGGCTCACAATCACCCCTGTCTTGTTCAATTTTGCATTTTTCGCATCACTGCGGGTGCAATGTAAAAAATTTAATTAAACAGGAATGCAAAATTAAACAAGAATTTTTCTGCTTTTGACTTCCAAATTGCAGAGTTAAAACAAAAATTATAGTTTTATTTGTTTACTAATGGGTAAAGAAATTTTTTTAAATATTTTTTTCTCTTATGATATATTTTTATTGAATTAAAATATAAATTACTAATAATAATTTTTTGTGGTTCACTGTATGTTTTAACCTCGGCATTGTCAGTACAAACTGCAATAATAGACTGGAATTTTTTAAAAGTATGTTTGGAAAAGTCAGGGGAGTTTGTTTTTCTATTTGAGTAGCAACCCTGGTTTCAAGTTAATCTTATTTAATAAATGTTTTTCAGACCACAGAAGTAGAGCAATCATTCAGCTATACTGATAATTCTGCCATGGATACTAATGTCACTCTTTCTACTCAACCTTCTTTTCCTATACGAGATCTTTATAAGAATTACACCTATAGCAATGCTGTTGCCTCTAAACAAGATACGGGTATCTGACATTTTATTTTTATCAGTTACTTACAATTATTTACAATATTATTTTATTTTAATGCAGATAAGTTTTACAGTTGACACTAATGCTACTATTATTATTCTAAACACTTGGGGGGATAAAGAATTGAGCATAATCAAATTAAATGTTAATTTGCAAATGAGCCTTTAAGCTGGCGTAGTGGGTTAAAGCTCTGCTTTCCGTGATTTGTACCGGGATTCTATTCCACTTGCTGATGGTTCAGTATCTGATCAAATTGCATACCAGCCAAGTCTCCTCTATTTTACGACTATTTCCTGTTTACCCATGTATTCTCAAATGTCTCCGTATTTGTTGAAGAAAAATAAATAAAAATTGGTGATAAAATATCCGCTGATGGCAGAAATGCTTCTCATACTCCTCAATTCTATAACCTGTACTGCAGTACCCATAAGCTTTAAAATGTTCTGCAACAGGACTTATTAATTTATACAAATGTTCTGCAAGCATTTCCCAGCGAAAAAAAGTCAACTTTACGTAAATACTATATTTTCATTTATTAAAATACAGGATTACACACAGATACAATACATTATTTTTTAAACCAAGGCAAACATTCTTGATTTGTTACTTTTTCAATCACTCTTGAGGAACAAAATTTTGTTAATGACAATGATGAGGATGAATTGTTAATAAAATGCATATGATATGAAGGTCCAAACATTAAAATAAGGGCTGCCTTAAATATCTTTCGAAGGGACAAGTGCCCAGATGGTGCACCATTTGCAAACACAAACATTCGCTGGTCTGTTTTTTCAACAACTTCTTCATCTCCATCAAAAGCATTTGGTCTTTCAGAAACAATTCTGTCAATCACGGATCCCCATGATTCACAAATTGCTTCTGAAATAAGAATGGAAAATATAAAAGTCCTAAACTTTATGAAATTGGAAATCTCTGAATTTAATTCTTTTACGGCTTGCTTTAGAAGCTCTCTTGATAAAAATGGTGATCGATTTCTCCTGCTGTATGCTAAAAACTGATACACCCATATTATAAAAAAGTTATAGCCAAAACCTAATTCGCTAATTTCCTCCTCAGAATGGCAAAAATACGGAAAAGGGAGATTACTGATAAATGTGCTGAAATTTGTGTCTCTTATTCAAGATACAAATTGTTCTGCAGGACTTCGTTTGTTCTGCGACGTACAGTTTTAGGCACTTTCTGCTTCTGGGCTGCAGTATATTGAGTGTTTAGAGTTTAAGTAATTATAAATAATGGTTTAAAAAAGTCTTCTTTAGATTAAGATTTGTATACATATTTTTTACTTCACTAAATGTAAATGTTATTTCCAATTTTGAAACACTCTTTATTACTTATGCGATTCTGCATAAATGCATACATATGCATGATGTAACAAAACTTTGCTCATCGCCTAAGAAATGTCGATAGTAAAATCTCCGTTATTTTATTTCTCCAATGTTGGCAGGCTTGGCAATTACAACTAGTAAAGTTAGCCCAATAAAGCTCATACAGGAGCATACAAGATTGTGTTTTTCCTTTTTAATATATTGCGTATAATATTTATGGGGAAAGCACGGGAGATTTTGAGTGGCAACCCTGAATAAATTGTTCGGTAATATCATCCTTTTTCTAACTACCCATTTTACAGATCATTGCTTATAGCCTGTGAGTACAGTTGTAGTGTGGCATAAATAATTCACTCAATTTGTTTTTATGCAATTAAACCTTAGATAAGATAGATATTTTCCTTACTAACACTTTGTTGAACTAAACAAAGCTGTTTAAATTGTCAGAAATTTTATGCATTTTAAATTATTTTATGCCTCATTTCTAGTCTAGTACAAAGCTAACTGATTATTTATTCGCTAAAGGTTATGTTGGACTTGTTAATCAAGCAATGACCTGTTACCTTAACAGTCTCCTCCAGACACTTTTCATGACTCCAGAGTTTAGAAATGCTTTATATAGGTAATATATTCATTAATAACTAATTTTGTACTTATTCTCTCACCTGTTTTTACAGGGTTCTTATGTATATCCGGGGTGATTGTATTCCAGGTTTTTTGTGTAATCTGTCCACGCCTAGAAACTAGGACAATCATCCAGGTCATGTGATTTTTTACGGAATTCAGCGTACCTCAAAACTTGATTCGCGAACTTCTGCGATTAAAAACTTATAATCCAACAAAATGTTTCGCAAAAATTTAAAGTAAGAATTAAGCTCTACATTCTAAAATGTAAATTTTGAAACCTTCGATGAATTGCGTTAACAAAACAAGTGACTCTTCCGCAATTTTGATTTTTTTTTTATTTGTCGGATTTTGATTGTTTTTAATATTTGAAACTGCGCCTAGTTGTATTCGTATTTACGCTTTTCAAAAATCTGATGTTGCTATTTGTGTTATCGCTTTCGTAAATCCAGTATCATGATTCATATCTACGCGCTTTTAAAACACGATATCGTAATTTTTTGATTCCTCATTCTTAAAATCCGATATCGCCATTCTTGTAAGAACTAAATTGTTTCTTAAATTTGTTACTATAAAAGTATGTTTTATTGAAAGGTAATTTAATTATAAATCTTAGTTCAAAAAATTATATTAAATATGAATAGTATATAAATTGATATCTTGTTATCGAATTTTTGCTCTTTAAATTTTCAGGGATTTTCATTTTCTGCCACAGTCACCCCTGATATATTTATAAAAACCATGTCAAGAATGAAGACAATAGAGTAAAACACATTGAAGGCTGTAAATTAATATTTAAATGTGACAAATCATTATGAGGAGATAAATTTTCAGAAAACTAAAACCTGTTCAGCTGCCAGAAAGAACAGGAAAAAAAGTATCATTAGAAACACTTAAGTTTCAACTAGCTATCAATCGGAATTTGTACAAACACTTTTCTTTCCACATTTCAGTGGCATTTTTTTTTTACTTAAAAACTAATTTGAAACTTCAATGTACATACTTTTAGTCTTCATTCTTTGTCAAAAAATCTAAATAAATATTTATATATGTGATTTTTTTTCTCTATAAATGTTTACTTTTGCCTGAGACAATTAAAAAAGAATTCATTTCATATTTGACTTACTGTTGATCATTTTTATATTTAGACCATACATTTAAGCATGAAAATCAACAGTGAGGATTGAAAAACTTTAAAAATACAAATTTTGTGGCATAAATTAAAATTGCACAAAAAATTGTAATTACTGTTTCTTCACTGAATCACAAGAAGGAATTTTTCTTTCTTTCTATGAATCAATAATTAATATGTTACTATAGGAAAAATATTTTGTTGAAAACTTAATATTTTCTTAAAAAAGAGATTAAATCTAGAATTTTGAAGAAATATTAAGAATTTTCGTAAGAATTTAAACTTTTTGAAAACATCTTTGTATTACTAATGTTTTTATATTGCATTTAGTAAGGATCCATTTTGTAAGCAAACACATAATTTATAACCAGAACTCTTGTTTATTATTTTAAAATGTATAACTGTGTATGAGGGCTTTTATTCCAAAAAGGACTAGTAATAAACTAAAAAACAATTTTTTTTAAAATTTCTCCACCACTTGCATTATAAATATTAAAAAACATAATAAATTTTGTTTGTACAATTAGTATATATCCTCTAAATTGTTTATGGTTTAATTGATATAGAAATTTACCTTGGTTGAATTTTTTAAATTACACATTATTTCCTTTCTTTTATATCTTGTGCATGTGACCAATAAAATTTTTCATCAGAACAGCACAGTTAAGTTTCAGTTAAATTTTAGTTTTATTCTTGTTCTTCTTTTATCACCTATATTTATACAATTCATCTGAAATATATTAAAAAAAAATATGTTAACAAGTAATTAATTTATATTTCTACAATAAGTAATTTTTTTAAAGTAACTAAGCTGTTATTTATACTAAAAATTTTTTTAAATAATAACTGACAAAAAATTATAAAATTTAGTTGTTAATTTTGTTACAATTATAACTTAAAGTGATTTAGCATTATTAGTGATTCTCAATAAGAGTAAAAAGATAACACAAAAAATTTCCAATCAATAATTTGAAAAAGTAAATTAAAATGCAGTTAAGATTCGAAAAAAAAATTATCTATTAAATTTTACTCTACAAAGTTTATATTTTGATTTTCTAAATCAAACTATATTTGAAACACAAAACAGAATTACCAACTAAATGCTTTTAAGTACACTATTTTAACTTTGTCCCAATAATATTAATAACAGTGATAGATTTGTTCTAAAGTTTTAAGATTTATTCTTATGTTTATTAACAATATTCTTATTATCCATTAATAATGTTTTTTTATTGCTGTTTACTGTCTGAGACAAAAAAAGAAACTAAATAAAATAAAATGAATCAAACACATTAAAAAAATTTCTTCTAATCGTGTAGTAATGATAGACCCTTAAGCAATTATTTTCCCCTTTTAAAAACATTTCTGGTTGGGACAGTAATTATAAAACAATGGTTTTTGTCAGCTACATGAACAACTATTTCATTTCCTCTATTAAAAATAAGTTGTTCCATTTTGTTCTAGTTTTTGTTTGCTTGCAATTTCTCAAATGGACATTCAATTGAGTGACTCAAAGATTTTTTAAGGTGAAATTAAGCTTATTGAACCTGCAAGAAATGATACTGCAATTAAAATTTACTGTTCTGTGTAACTTGATAGTTATACTTTCTTTAACTAAAGTTATCTATATTGTTTTATTGGCACTCTCCATACTCAGAGAGTAGTAATTATACAAAAGTTAGGGACATGTACAAAATTATGGGTAAAACAAGTTATTCTAAAGTTAATTGCCATGGTGACTTAGGTGATAGAGCCCTCGCCTCTCAGTGAGGTGAACTTTGCCACAGTGCAGACGTAAAATGTCCTCAGTGGTAGGCAGATGGTGGGTTAGAGTCCCTTTACTGTCGGGCTAATCATAGGATGTTTTTGTGGTTTTCTTCTACAGTGGCAATTTTCTCCTATTACTTGATCCAGGAGTTCCCCTGTCTTTTGGATTGGGTTCAAAATTTCAAAGCTAAAACGTTAAGCATTTGTAGTCATACAAAATAGAAGGAAAAATACAATAAATTTTGATAATTATGTATGTAAATATGTACATTTATACATATATATATATATATATATATATATNTATATATATATATAGAGAGAGAGAGAGAGAAAGATATAGAATAGTTACGGAAAATCCTATTTTCATCTCTGATTAGCTTACTATTTTGTCATTTTTTATCCATTTAAGATGTTTAATTAATTATGATCATTAGGAGCAAATAATGTGATTTCAATAAGTAAATAATTTCAAAAGAACTGTGCAAAAATAACTAAATTAATTTTTCTTTGTTTGACGAATGTATCAGTATTTGCATTGGTAAAACGTATTTATTAGTAAAAAAATAATAAACTCTCATTTTTTAAAAAAAAAATTATGTGTTAACATATTTTTCAAATATCTGCAGTAAAGTATTATGTACGAGGGCTTTTTTTTTTCCAACCTCCGATGGGCTGTAAAGAAAAGGCAGGTCAATATAAAAAAAAAGATTTTATTACCAAAAGTAATATACACTACAGCTTATTTCTCTACATAATCACCTTGACGATTAAGGCATTTGTCATATCTGTGAACAAGCTTTGCAATACCCTCTTCATAAAATGTAGCCACCAATGATTGGAAGTGAGTTGTGACGGTTTCTTTGAGCTCCACGTCAGTTTGGAAGTGCTGCCTTTCAAGCCATTGCTTCAGTTCAGGGGAAAGATGATAATCACTTGGTGCTAGGTCGGGACTGTATGGTGGGTGTTCGAAAATGTCCCAGTGAAATTGCTGAAGGAGTCGTTGGGTTACACGAGCGCTGTGGGGATGGCATTGTCCTGTATCAGAACAATTCCAGAAGTCTGTTCTGTTGAAAAGAAGATTGCCTCTTCGTTTGTTTTGAATAGCTCTCCGTAAGCGTCGTTATTGTGATTGTCGTTTCGTTTCGGGCGTGTCAAATTGAACCCATGTCTCATCACTATGCTAATATAGACTCATTAATTCACTGCCGCGCCTAATCGGAAGCAAAAATCTATTTATCACTCTCTTTTTTCTTTTATTTCTTACCTCAAATCTGTTTTAGCTGCATGGTTATAATAATTTTCAAAGTCTTGTTGGTGATTTGCGATCACCAAGTTATTTTTCAAACCTAATATTGATTATGAGGGGTTGGCTTTATTTTTGGCTATGTTATTTTTCGATAAATCACCAACCATGGATCTCTTCTCATGATTCTAACTGTCTTTTGGGAACAATTCAATTACTTTTTGATTAGGCATGTCATGGGTAATTTTTCTCCCGTGGCCTGTCCTTATTAATATTATTATGCAAAATTTATTTAACTGGAAGTCTTATAAAGTATAATTTTTGTATCTACAAATACTAAATAAAAGTTTTACATTAATTATGATCCAGTTATCATCTCCAACTGTCAAATTTCATCTTGTTTTCATCACAATCTTCAATTGGTCAATTATATCTTACAACCACACCTGATTTTCCCTCTTTACACTATAAATTTTTTTAATTATTATTTTCTTATGGGTGTTCCCTTAACGTCAATGGTTTTTCTGATTTGTTTTAAATTTTTAATGGAATAATATAAAAAAATTGGTTAATGAAGAAATAATAAATGTTTAAACAAAAAGAAATATCCGAAACTCACAATAAATCTTAGACGTTAGTAGCTAGTTTACTTTATTATTATTTCAAATATTTTTAATTCATTTCAGTGAATATATAAAACTACTAAGAACCTCATGATTGATAATATTTAGTGTAGACCATAATCTCGAATGTTAAACTTCTAAGAATGTCAAGTTCACCTTGCAGATGGGTCTTCAAGTGCAGATGAGTGGAAAGAGTATATTTTCAAGAAAGATTTTGTTTTATGTGAACCATTCATAAACTGAAATGACAGTTTTATCTGTTTGTGTCATTTATAATTTATTCTAGTTTCTTAAATCTATTGTGTTTGTTCTGCTCAGGTGGGAATTTGATGGTACTGAGGAAGACGGAACAAAGAGCATTCCTTATCAACTTCAAAGGTTGTTTTTATTGTTACAGGTTCGTCATATTTTACTTTATGGGTGTAGTTCATGGTTTATAACTTTTTTTGTAAAAAAAGTATAACAAAATAAAAATGCCTTGCTTAACTGATACTTTTTATATTAAGTGCTTCCTTTACCAATTTTTCAGAGGAAAAAAATGTAAAATATCATCATATTTTTTTATATTAATAAATACAAGGAACTAAAACAAAACATAATACACAAGTTTTAAGTTGAAAATTTATTTTTTTATATGTAAAAAACATTTGATTTACGATTAGTTTACTATCCCAAATTATCTTGGGCAAATGAAAAAAGTTAAATATTAGTTTTTATATGATAATTTGGTGACCCTACTTACGCCAAATTTGGCGGCCCTACTTACAGCAACCCTACGTGTTATACGTGGCTTTTAACAAAATAATACATGGTTTAAACAAAATAATATAAAAAAAAGTGCGTGGAGTCCCTCCGCGCGGAAAAAGTTAAACTTCGTAACCTGCGACGTTAATTGTAGAAGAATCGGCAGTCGTAGAAGGATCACTAGTTCTATTTAACGACTCTTTTTTCCTGCTCCCTATTAAATTATATGTGTATCAAAACAAATTAAAAAAGTATTTATAGAAACAAAAGTTTTATGACTTTTGTTCATTTTATGCTAGTGAGAACCAAACAATATGGAAATTAATGAGGGAAAACTGGATCCTACCACGTGATTTCCCGGCCAATAAAAATGTAGCGTTAAACGTTTAACGCATAAGAAGTATAACTTCAAAAACTGTATTTGTTATGAGAAATAATGCACTATGTGATGTCGAAATAATATGTAATCTAAGAGGTTATTAAAATATATGCTTATAATTTTGTTTATAAAATACTTTGTTTTATAAAAAAAATTGATTTCAATTTTTCCTACTTACGCCAAATTTGGCGATTTATGTGAATTTTGGCCTGGTTGCTCTAATACGTAAGTACCAATAATTTTTAAAACAAGGGACAACACAAAAGTGATAGTTTTCTAACGCCAGTGACGTGATCTGCCTTTTTTTTCTTCTTAACTCTCATTTTTTTCTATGTAAATTGAGGAACCATTGTATATACAATCAAACAAAATACATGTGCAGCAGCGTCCAACAGCATAACTCCCAAACAAAACTTGGCAAACTTCTAGTCACAACAAATCATCATTATTATTTTGCTTGCCGAGTAAAAGTGTGATAAAACAAAACGTACTGACAAATTTTGCTACGCCAGAGTTTTCTCGGGATAATAACTATTTGCAATATATACTTATCCAAGTTAACCTTGGGATAATCAGGGAAGTGGTTAATTTCAAATTATATATGAAAAAAAATTATTTATTGCAATATATACTTATATAAATTGCAATATATACTTATCCAAGTTAACTTGGGATAATCAGGGAAGTGGTTAATTTCAAATTATATATGAAAAAAAATTAACCTATGTATCATACAAACTGAGATATTAAATGTATTTCTGAGGGTTTTTACTGTTTGGGCATTCACAGTCTAAAAAGTAATTTTTAGAGAGCAATACCCCATAATATTTTGAGCAGTGAAATTTTAAATATGGGAGTAAGCTTCAACACTGTTATGTCTTATTTCTTATAATCTTAAGTATTATAGAATTATTGATTGATTATTTAACATTATTCAAATTTACTCCCAATTTTTGTACTGATTTAGATTGAAGTACCTAAAATAAGTGAACTTGCTTATAAAATATTGAAAATTTTATTTTTGTATGTCGTTTCCTCTTTAATTTTAGAGCATAAGATAACGTAAGTTACTGATTTTTTAAAAAGAAAGATTTGTTGTCTTTTTTTTTTTTTATAAAACAATTTATCAGTTTTAACAAAAATTTATGAGGAGCAATTTCAATCTTAATAAGATTCCAGAGCAGAAATACGCGTACATACCTGCCAAGTGCCCTGTTTTTTAACGAAAACTCCTGTATTTTACAACTATCTCCTGTTTACCCGTATATTCTCAAATTTCTCCGTATATGTTGAAGAAAATTGGAAGAAAAAAAATCAGTGATCAAATATTTACAAATAGCAAAAATACTTCTCTTATTTTTCAACAGATAGTGCTCTTGCTAGCACTGCAGTAATGTTGAGTGTTTATAGTTCAAGTAATTATAAATAATGGTTTAAAAAATATTCTTTTGATTAAGATTTATATATATATATATATATATATATATTTTACTGAACATAAATATTTTTATTATTTCCAATTTTGACTTTTATGGTTATGGATGATGTATCAAAATTTTACTTGTAGCCCAAAAAATGTCGCTAGTAAAATCTCTGTTATTTTATTTCTCCAATGCTGGCAGGTATGAATACAAGTCTAGATGCATATTGGCCAACCCTATTCTTGATTTTGGTACCCTTTGTGCTAGTCTATGTACAGATCTTTTCTCCAATTTGCATATGAGGACAAATATTATGAACTGTATTTTATTACAATAGCGGGAAGCCGTTTTTATTATATTTGCGTTTACCTAGGTTTTTTTCTTCTGGAGATCAAGTTGACTTATACCAGCTGCCTATCTATGCCCTGAATTTAAACCCCTTTGTTTTGCAACAACTTTAAAAAGGATACAAAACACACATTATATTTTAGTTATAAGAGCTACCATTGTCTCAAAAATTAATTATAGATTTATATGAAATATATTTATACAATATTTTTAATTGCGATGAATAATCTAGACCTTTTTGTTAATTTATTAAAATAATTAAATTTGTGCTGGTTAGGTGTATAAGAGTATTAATTAATCATAGCTGTCAGCTGTTCAGAATTTTTCGGATTTGTTTCTTTTTAAATCAAATCTAAAAATCTGATACTTCTATTAAAAAAAAAAATAATTTTTGTAAAATTGCAGTATTTTTGTTTTTAAATCAATTCCTTGTTCTGATCGCTGCAAACACGCTTTCTGTGAATATTGTGCAAGAGTAATTTTTAGTAGCTTTTTATTGGAAAATACTATAATTATTTTTTTAAAGATTTATTGTAGTATTTAAACACTTGCATGATAAATATTTGTTTATGATGTAGATTATAAATTACTTGTGTTTTATAATTTGGAGAAGAATAATTATATATTAATATGTAATGGTTGTTTTTAAGCTATTATACCGGTATTCCTAATTATAAAATATTAATGTTATAAATTTCCCGCAAAAGATAGTGATAATAGTTTTGTTTTACTAATTTACATAAGATATTTAAATATATGACTATTAATGCTATGATTTAATAGTTGAATTTTTGTCTTACTCTTATAATTGGTGCGTATAATTTTGTCACATATAGTGTTCCGAATTTTTTATTCCTAAAGTTGGCAGCTATGATGAATTAGTATTTATTTTCATTAAAATTTTTAAACTTATTTTCCCTTCCTTTCCTTATATAGACTTCAAATAAACCTGCAGTTGGTACAACAGAGCTTACAACTAGCTTTGGTTGGGATAGTAGTGAAGGTAAATTATGTTTTTATCAGTAATGCTTTGATTTTTCTTTTTAATAAGAATATTGTAATTTTTATTGTATATAGCCAGAGATAAAAGAATTGCAATTAAACTTATTTTTGGAGCAGTAGACAAGAATTTTTGTAAACAAAAGTACAAACTAAATAAAAGTATAATCTTATACTTTTAAAATAGTGCATCATACTTAGTATTATAAATAGTGTATCATACTCATAGTAATATTAGTATTTTTTCATCAATATTAAATTGATACCTATTAAGTATTCTTGTGTCATGAAATTCCATATGAACCAGCTGTCTCATTTCATGTAAAATGTGTGTAAATATTTTCTTATTTAAGAATTGCTTTTTTATTTTTGTTTGATTTTCCTTAAATAAGGTTATTCTTTAAATTGAAATTTCCTTTTTATTGTTTCATCTTAAACTTATCAACCATTTTTTTTATGTTGCTTGTATACTTATCAAACTACAGCTATTTTTATCCACATTTTTATTTTGTAGCCTGGCAACAACATGATGTTCAAGAGCTATGTCGTGTCATGTTTGATGCTTTAGAGCAAAAGTTCAAAAACACAGAACAAGCTGATCTTATTAGTCGTCTATATGAAGGAAAATTAAAAGATTATGTGAAATGCCTTGAGGTAAATATTTGAATATTTTTTACAATTATTTTAATTAAAAACTTAAGTCTATTTTTATTGAGTGGTAAAGATCATGTAAAATTTTACCTTCATGTTCTCTACGAGAAATGACCTATCTTTATATTTTATGTATGAACAGGATTGCCACTCCACAGGGAGAACAGGGAAAATACAGGGAATTTAAAAATCGCCTAATATAACAGGGAAGTTTGAGTTTTTCTTTAGAAACTGGGAAAATACAGGGAATTTTAGTTATTTTTATTTTTTTAAAAATGGTAACCACTCAATGTGCAATCTGTGGGATATTTAAGGATGATATTTCAGTTATATTAAACTAGTTCATTTACTATAGCATTTGTTTTAAATATGTTCAGCTGTTCCTTTTTTCCTTCAGTTTTTTCAGCAATTATAACTAGTATAGTTAGCCCAATACAGCTCATACTAGAGCACAGTGGTTATGTTTTTCTTTTTTAATTATATTGTGTATAATATGTACAGGGGAAACACAGGGAATTTATTTTCAAGATTTGAGTGGCAACCGTGATGAAATAAATTTCTTAATTGTATTGTACTCAAATTTTGAAACTTTAAATGTTTCCTTTAGTGTACTTCCCTTCATTCAGTGTTTCAAAATGCATCCTAGGCTCTGCAAGTGACCTCCCACATTTCATTTATCATTCAGTTCCTCCTCTAGTTCAGTTCGTTTTAAATTGAACTGTGTCATTTAGTTTAGTTAAACAATAATTTAATAAAAAAATTACAAGGGGTGACTAATGTTTCAGGTGGTAGCTAAAACTTAAAAATCCATTTCAGATGCTTATAAAGAGAGACAGGAGAATTATGTCCATTTAGTGTTTTCTTCAGACCTAAATAATAATATCAGTAAAATCATTGTAAGCAGTTTAGTCATATTTTATTTGTTTCAAACATTAAAAAAATTCATTGAATAAATTCTATTTTGATTTTTGGCAAAATGTCCTAAAATTAATTGATGTCTCTTTAGTACCCGCTATTGTTGAGATTTCTTGGATCAATAAATAAGTATAAATCCCCACTTAATTTAATCAAAGTTTCTTTTGTTAAAAATGTTTTAGATTACATATTATTTTGTAGTAATCATTTGTAAGCTGTGCAAACTTTCTGACCTATTTCTTATGAAAAAAGTTATTTATTTTTGTTAGTAATACTTTTGTACAATTTTTATGTTTAAGATCTTTCAATGCTGTTTGAAATTTTCTAATATTTTTTAATATTATCTTTAAATGCAGCGGCTATAAAATAGTGCATGAAATGCATTAGAAATGGCGTATGTTTTAGGTTACCAATTATTTCCCTGTAATGGTATGTAATTTGGGTAAAATTTGGTGTTGAACTTTAAATCCTGACGAAATAAAATGCTCGGAAACCACAAAATAATGTAAGTACCGCTGAAAACAATTTTCCGGAAACGTAAAATCCCCGGGGGAAAGGTGCATGAAAAAACTATGCATTGCGTTCTACATGTTAACAGTGATCCTCGTGCGAAACCATGATTTCTGATTAAATTCGCTCTTTGCCATTTAACATCACAAAACGAACATTATTTTTGATATAATCAAGAGGGTCTTTGTCAGTGTGTTTAACAGCGTTAGAAAAGACAAAGATCCTTGCATGTTAAATCGCGAGCATCTTCTTATATTGGCCACTTAAATCAGATTTCTGTTGCTTGAAAAAGTTTTAAGATATCACTAACGATTGTAAAAGAATCAAAATTTTTCAAAATGATTAAAGAAAAATGTGATTTTTTTTTAAAAAATTTAGTTTGTTGAATGTTGCTATATTGTATGCTCACCATATGCTATTTTTTTCTTTTTCTTAGTGTGGATATGAGAGTGCCAGAGAAGACACTTTTCTTGATGTTCCTTTAGTCGTTCGTCCATTTGGATCTAGTCAGGCTTATGCCAGTGTGGTAAAGGAATTTAGTATTTGTTGTTTTTTTAGTAATCATCTAAGAAAAATCTTTAATTTTTAAATGTCATATGTGTTAGCAGTTAGAACTGCTATAATATATTTCATTCTAGTACCATTAAACTAATTTATTTCTGTATCACTGTTGTGTAAGCAAATTTTAATGATACACTTTAAATTGTTTATAAGAAGGCACATTCAAAAGCTTTACAGAAAGAAATATTTCTTAATAGAATTTTTCATTGTGTTTTAAAAGAAAGTGGGATTAACCCTTTAACGGGCCATTTAGTTCTAGTAATGGTAAAAAAAAGTATTTTTGGAATTGAAATTGTTATAAGAATAGTAATTGATATAAGAAAAAAAAACTCATTTAGTTTATAAAAATGCACTTTTTTTTGGTGGTAAGTATATTTAACTCAAGCTATTAGAAATTTATTGACTTTTATTTTTATTTATAAAATAAATTTTATAAATACTACAATCTTCAAAAGGAATTATGCATTTTATAACTTTTATCCGTTTTCTTAAACCAACAAATGGAAACCTTATTCATTTAGTTAAAAAGTTCACCATAGACCAGGAGTGATTGTATTCCGGGCGTACCCCGGAATTCCGGTTTTTTCGTATCATTCTCCCGAATCTAAAAACTAGAAGAGGTGATTTTTCCCGCAAACATTCGCAGAATTTAGTGATCTCAAGACCATGATTTTTTAAGAGACGATTTATAATTCGCGGACTTCTTCGAATTAAAAACTTATGTTCCGACGAAATTTTAAAACTTACCCACTAACAAGGCGTTAACATAGAAATTATTCTACCGTCAATTTGATTTGGCTGATATTTTGGTTGTGTCGGTATCTGCTATTATCGCGATTCGTATTGACGTTTTTGTAATATCAAACAGATTTTCGTATTTACCTGATTTAAGAGTTACATGTTTCGATTCGTATTCACCCGATCCAAAAATTATGCATTGTGATTCGTATTTACGTAATTTAAAAATTCAATATCGCAGTTTGTTGAGTTTTTAAAATCCTATATCGCGATTCATATTCACGCTATTTTAACATTTAAAATAGCGATTCATATTCAAGTTTATTCTTGAATTATTACTATAAAGGTGTGATATTCTTTATTAGTAGGTAATTTAATTATAAATGCTAGTTTAAAAAATTATGTTAAATAAGAAACATGTTTGTGGTGTATAAATTGACATCGATTTTTTGCTCATAAAACTTTCAAGGTTTTTCACTTAGTGTCACAATCACCCCTGATAGACTTTAAAAATTGGTGGTAAGTATACTTACCATGGCTTTAGAAAGGGTTAATACTTTTATAAATTGCAATTTGTTTTCCAAAGGAATTTTTAAAAAATTTACGCAATACCCCGGCCATTGGAAAAACCTAGAAATATCTTCTGTGTAAACCTCCCCAGACACAAGTCAATACTTCTCACAACTAGGACTGGGTGATGCAAGAAATTTTATATTGAGATATATCCTCGGTTAGACATCGTTCTATAGTCATGTAGCTTAAATTCAAAAAATATTCAGTTTGAATCAAAATTTCACAATCAGAAATCTAAAATCCATCAAAAAGAAATAAAATAAAACAAAAGAAAATGTTAATTCTAAAAAAATACTTCTGTAACATTATTAGCATTACCTAATTTTCGAATTATATAGATGAATTGACTTCAGACCGATGTCTTAAAGTAAAAACAACCACAAGCTTTGTTTTAATTTTTTTTTAAAAATTGAAAATGACTTAAGATTTAATGATAATGTATGTGTTGATTCGATGATCTGTGATATAATTATTTATTGCCTAGTCCTATTTGCTACTTTTACACGAACAACGTACTGGTATCGTATCTCAGCCATTTAAGCCCTCTTTGTTCTACAGTAGCTATTCTGATTTTAATCATACCTTGTTGTGCAAACACTTTTCTATTTAATGTTGTTGAACTCTAATAGGCTGTACATGGAGAGTTATGGAAAGACAATTTAAAAAAAAATTCTTTTAACCTTATTTCTAGATTTTACCACCTTTATGAGCAAAAAACTAAATTACAAACTCCACCCACGCTTACTGAATAAAGTTTGCTACTTTGTCCCATTTTGTTTTTTGCTTTCTAACTATGTTACTCAAATTTTCAGAACTTTCATATTGAACTCAATTAAAAGAATTTATTTTGCATTAAACAAAATTTAGATTTTAATTCATTTTATATAAATAGGAAATTCCTTGAAGAAATCTTTTCTTTGCTTAAATTTATCTTTTAATTCAAATTTAATATATTTCTCTGCTACATTTTTCGTCCTTGCATCTTAAAATATTTTATTTTCAGAAAAAATAGTTTCAATCTTGGCATGTTTTTTCAGGGAGAAGCACTGAGGGCTTTTGTCACGCCTGAAATCTTACAAGGCTCTAATCAGTATTTTTGTGAACATTGCAACAAGAAGTGTGATGCCCACAAAGGGTTGAAATTCATAAAGTTTCCTTATCTCTTGACGTTGCAGTTGAAACGTTTCGACTTTGATCCTGTCACTATGCATCGTATCAAATTAAATGACAGGTATTCTGATTTTAATGTTATTTCATCATTTTTTAGGTACAATTATGCTTATCACATAAAAATAAATGTTTTATCAAAATATGATATTTACTACAGTAGAACCTCGTTAATGCAAAATTGTAGAGACTATCATAATTATTTCTTGTTAAACAAGTTTTGTTTTATCCGTTACACCATGAAAACTATTATGTATTATTAATACAATACATGTTATCTATTAAATTAATGTAAACAAACAATACTATTATGAGCCAAACAAATAAAATAAGCTTAAAAGTTTTTTATTCCGAAATGAAAACAGAAAAATAAAGAGTATTTCTTTCCTTTTTGACAGGGTTGGGTTTTTGACGTCAAAAAGTGGTTTTTGATATGACAAGGGTATAATACTGGTTTAAACCGTCAAAAACCCGTCAAGAATGTCAAAAACTGAAGTTTGCCAAGAAAATATATAAACTTCAAAACTACCAACAGTTGCCATGCATTATATTGAAATTTAATTATACTATAGGTAATCAGCAGGTTTTAAAATATTTTTTAATTAAAATTAAGGTAAAATAACAGATTTAAAATCTCAGAAATTTATATTCAAATGCATGTG
>NC_092207.1:2387266-2416605 GCF_043381705.1 Parasteatoda tepidariorum
TATCGAAAGCATCTCGTCTTTCGCGCTCTTCCTTTTTATAAGATACAAAAACTTACAGTTGAAGTTGTAGTGCATGTTGTGCAAGTTAAAGTTAAATTATCTAAAAATCACGAGTTGAGACGAAAAATTGATTATACGTTAAAAGTTACGGTTGAGAAACACAACATACACGCGGAGATGAAAGATGCCGACAACCAGTGGAATTCTCAGAAAAAAAAGGGTGGAATGTTCTCGAAATAAAGGGGCTCTTCAAGGAGCTGGTAAGGAATTTTAGGGGGAGAAAGTCCAAATTGCGCTACCGCTTAAGGGGCTAAAGAAAGATGATGAAATAAAAAAATGTATTACAAAATTATAAATTAAGTCAAAAGAATTAGTATTATTGATTAAAAAAACAGGATATTTATAAATTAGGCTGTGACCTAATGTCACACTATCAATTCAATTAATGTTATTATAATGCTTTTTTAAATTTATTGTTGTGTTTTTGTCGAAGAAAATAGTAACTTTGTTAAGTCATCAGTGTTTTCATTGCAGAAAAAAAATGGAAGAGAATTTCTCACCCTTTCTCAAAAACAGGGTGAGATTTCAAAAGTTAAGTGAGATTTCTGAAAATTAAGAAAACACGAATAGACTTGGAAAAAAAATATTTCTTTAATTATAATACATTTTTAACATCTAATTTTTAAAGCATTGAATATTTCTGCTGCATCATCATATGGAAAATGTTCTATATCTACTCTTTCATCAGCTATTCTCATTAGGTTGCTCAAATGCTTATCAGTCAATCTGTTACGATATTTTGTCCTAATTCGATTTTGAGTGATAAATGACCTTGCAAAAGATGCTGAACTATTCGGAATCACTAAGTAAATTTGTAGCATTGTGCACACACTTTCCTATCCTCTACATCTGCCAGCATAAGCTTTTCAATTATTTCTGCTATAGATTAGTGAAGTTTGTTGAAGTTATTTCCATGTTCTATTTTTTTTTCTGTAATGAAACCACTGAGTGCCGTAACTTTTTGCGTTAATCATTTTTTAATGCGAGGAAAGAAAAAAATATGCGAGATTCTCATGTTCTCGCATTGTAGTGATAACACTGGTCATGAAAAATTCTTGGAATTAGTCATGAAAAATCATGAATTTGAAAATCTGCATTGTAGCAGATACCCTGAGTCTATTTTTGACTTGAACTTTAATAAAATATTTGCTGAATCTTCGGAAAATATTATTACTAAGTAAATATTTGTTTCAATATTATTTTTTTTATGTTTAATTAGACTTAAAGACATTATGTTTAAAATTGCATTTCATATTTTAACAACAGTTTAACACATATTTATCTTCAGGTAAATTAATTTCAAACTAAGATTACACTTTTTTTAAATTATCCTGCTTTGTTTTTAAGTTACTACTCAAATTGTTTTAAGTGAAGTCCTGTGCTTTTTGAAAGGGTCACAACATACTTTTTTGTAAAAATTTATATATTTTCAAAAACAAACTTTGATGATGAAGACAAACACTTATAAAATTATTGACTGATTCTATTCTCCATTTTAATAAAGTTAAATTAGTTTCAGCTAAGTTTTTTCTGGTCTGTGTAGCTTTTTTCGTGGCATAACTCAACAAATGACAATCAATCTTAGTAACTTCTCCCACACTGCACTTCTGCATTTTTCTAGGTTTCAAAAAGTTCTTATTGATAATTAATGATATTGATAAAAATTAGAAGCAGGGCCCCCTGTTTTTTCCACATATATTCGTAGAATTCAAGACCACTGGTTATCGGACTTCTGTTGGTTAAAAATTTATTTTCAAAGAAATTTTAAAACTTTTACTAAATTCTGTTTACGAAGCCTTTACATACACTTGATTCTTCCTCCAATTCATTGAGCAGAGTCTTTGGTTGCTCCAGAATCTGCTATTATCTCGATTCTCATTCGCACAATTTTAATATCAAACATATACTTTTGTATTTATATGTGATTTACAACTTACACATTGGGATTCGTATTCACATGATCTAAAAATCATGCAGCATGATTCATATTTACACTATTTAAAATTTCAGTATCCCAATTTGCATTCTTGAAATCCAAATATTGCATTTCTTGTAAGAAGTACATTTTTTCTTGAATTAGTTAGTATAAAGGTATGATATTCTTTATTAGTAGGTAATTTAATTATAAATGCTAGTTCAAAATATTATGTTAAATATGAAACATGATTGGCTTATAAATTGATATCTTGGTATCGATTTTTTGCATGTAAAATTTTTAGAGTTTTTCACTTAGTGTCACAATCATCCCTGCAATTATTAATGAATGTTATATTTTTGAACCTATTTTATCTACCATATTTATAATTTCTAATATGTTTATATTAAATCTAAATAATTTCTTAACATGCAAAATGTTTATGAAATTTTACTTTAATTTGAAGCTTAATCCATCTTTTTTATTTAAAAAAAAGATTATTTCTTTCCCTTTTGAAGATATTCCACGTGGCATGAAATCCAATCTTTAATTAAAAGAAGTTCATAGCTAACATTTTGTAATTTTTTTTTTAATTTATAAATATTTATATTTTTAATTATATTTTTACTAGATTGTTTTTGTATTTAAGTATGTTAAGGAAATTTCATCAAAATTGCTTGATAAACAAAAAAGTTATAATTTATTTTCTACAAAATGACAAACTGTATTTTAATGGTGCATTTAACAGAAATTTTAAAATTCCTGAAACCTTAATCGCCAGTTAAACTATAACTTGGGGATAAAATCAAACAATTTATATCCTTATTTGGGTGCTCAAAAATACCATCCATGCAAAGTTTAATGAAAATCTGAGATAATGAGTGTCGTTTCCTGGTTGAATTCATATGAATTTACCCTACTTTGTTTGCCTCAATTTTAACTTGTGTATTTAATATTCGAAAATAATTCATTTGTCTGTTTTATTTTCAGAGTTGCATTTCCAGAAATTTTGACAGTAAATGAATTTATTAAAGTAGAAAATAAAGTAAGTATATTTGATTTTTGTTTAATTTATTTATTTTAAAGTGAACTAACTGCAATAAATTGTAGCTTTACTTTCTAAAGATAAACGTATACAATTATTATCAAATATATTGAAATTTATCAGTTTCATAGATACTTTTTATTTTATTTTAAATAATGAAATTTATTCTCTTAGTTTTTTTTTTGTTTTGTTAATATCTTGCATTAGATATAAGACTACAAAATTAAAATTACATTAATGTCTTTGTAGGAAGCCTCAGATGATGGTGATACCACAGATAGTGGTTCCGTCTTAGATGATGAGAATGCTGGTTTTCCAAACAGACACACAATGTCTCCAGAGACGTTAAGTGACAATGAGCTACAGGATGATGATGAAGGGATTGATGTCGGACCTTCTATAGAAAACTCTCATGAAGTCTGCATTAATGAAAAGAATTTAAAGAAGTCCATGGAAAAGGTATGTCTCCTTCAGACAGAATAAATTCCATGTTGACTTATGCATATAAATCTGAACATATTTAAGGAGACAGATGAGGGAAATCTTTCACCATGGTAGGAGGTTTTTTTCTTTCACCTAATGAAGTAATCATGAAGTTAAAGAGAAGTGAATTCTAGAAAACCTAGACTAAATTAAGTTTCAATTCAAATGATGAAGAAATGTTTTCAAAATATCAAAATGTGAACAAAGTACGCGGGTGCCACTTCTCAGTTTTGAGGACTGAAATCTGTGTGAAGAAAAAGCCAGTGAGCTGAATTCCATACTACAATTAATCTCTTTCCAAGAACTGTCGGGGCTCTGGGGATAATGTATTTGCCATCTGATGAGCTGAACCGCGGTGGCTGGTCGATATGAATTTGGCACCTGGTTTGCACCGAACACAGTGCAGGTGTGAAATATCCTCAGTTGTACACAGAATCATGAGTTAGAATCCTTTTGCTGTTAGGTTAACAGTAGGAGGTTTTTCTCTCCATGTAACGCAAATACGGGTTAGTTCAATCAAAAAAAGTTCTCTGCGAAAACGGCACATTTAATACTTGATTAAGGAGTTCCATTGTCTTCTAGATTGGTTTCAAAATTACAAGGCTACATAGTTGAACCTCAGTAGTTGTGAACCCAAAAATTTTGTCAGTTGGATATAAAAAAATCTTTAAAATAACTTCTTATCGAAAACATTCTTTTTTTATTATTCTTGCAAAATAATCTAATAATGATGACACACCACTATAAGAATTGGAATAATAAAAATTCAATGTCTTAAGTGTTGAATCTGCTTGAGTTTTTTCCCCCTGATTTTTAGAAATTCTGAGAGAATCAAAACTTTCAAATTGAAATTTTTTTAAGAAAAATACATTTTGTAGAGCTAGGACAAAAAAATTGATGATGAAATATCAAATATCTACAGATGAGTGTCCATGTTCATGAAAATGGCTCAAAGAAAAAGTTGGTAGTTTATTTTTCAGCAAATGGTGAAAAAAAGACTTATGTTTTTTTTCGTTTGCTGTAAAAAAATTAGAGGAAAAATAAACAAGTCATTGATGTAATATGTGGGCCATTCTCAAAGAAAGATGATTTTTGCAGTCATTAAGCAATACATACCTGCAAGGTCTCGTGTTATTTAACAAGGAATCCAGTATTTTACGACTATCTCCTGTTTACCCGTATATTCTCAAATTTCTCCGAATTTGTTGAAGAAATTAATTTAGGAAAAATAGATTTTTGGTAATAAAATATCTGCTGATGGCAAAAATACTTATCTTATTCCTCAACAGATAGTGCTTTTGCCAGTACTGCAGTATGTTGAGTGTTAATAGTTTAAGTAGAGTGGTGATGTCTCAGGAGATAGAGTGTTCGCCTTCCAATGAGATGAACTGGGTTTGAATCCCAGTGATGGTTGCTCGATGCGAATTCCGCATTTGGCTTGCATCGACCACTGTGCTGGCATAAAATATCCTCAATGGTAGATGGTTCTGCAAATACGGGTTTGTTCCATCATAAATTCCTCCAAAGGCAAATTTCTACCAATATTTGATCCAGGAGTCTTCTGAATTGGGTTCAAAATTACAAGGCTACCGAGTTGAACATTGGTAGTAATAAACCCCAAGTTGGGTCGGCTGATTTTTAAATAAAATAGTTTAAGTAATTATAAATAATGGTTTAAAAATCTTCTTTAGATTGAGATCTATAAACATATTTTTTACTTTGCTAAATGTAAGGACTTATGTTATTCTCAGCTATGAATTTCTCTTTTTGACTTACATGATTATACATGATGTATCAAAACTGTACTTGTAGCCAAAAAAATGTCACTAGTAAAATCTCCGTTATTCTATTTCTCCAATGTTGGCAGGTATGGCAATATATTTCTGAAAATTCTGTTAAACAATGGTAGACTGTGTTAATTAGAAAAAATAATAAGTTCAGCCTTGAAATTTTTTTGGAGTGGCACCCATGAATGTATTACTTCCTGACTAAGTATTTGTACTAATCCTAAGTATTTGTACTACAGTTGGTTTCATTTTTATGCTTGTAGCATTTTCTCTGCAAACAAAATAGCACATGTTAAAAATAAAATTAATATAAAAAGTCAACTAATGATGTACGTAATTTTGAGTACCAAACAAAAATTTTTTAAATACTGGTAATAAAATCTTAGAAGGACAAATGTTGAAAAAACTTTTCATACATTCAATAATAAATTTAGCTTCGTTGAAGATTATATTGAGAAAAAAATTTCTGAATGAGACAGAAGAAATTTTCCATCTGATAGACATTTTACTCTTGTGGTTCCAAATATTTTTCAGCTTTTGTGTTTGACAACTTTTCTTATAATTGAATATATAAAACTAATCTATGGTTTATATTTATTTACTGACACATTTTCTGTTAATTGCAAATATCATCAAATTTACTTAAAAAGACAGTGGTTTCTTTTTTGGGGAGAGGCTTGTTTTCTCTCTCTCTCTTTTTTTTTTTTGCATTTGACACTCAATAAAACAACCCTCAAGCATCTGTTTAAAACAGTGACTTGATAACATGTGGGCATAGTATCGTGAATGCACAAAAATACCATTTACTATATTAATTAAATGCTAAAAAGAATACTTGACCAATTTTGACAGAGGATTGCTTTACTACAGTAGAGAACCGATTATCCGGAACGATAGGGACCATCGCTATTCCGGATAACTGATTTTTCCGGTTTTCTGAATCGCTACAAAAAGCCGTTTTTTTATCGTTAAACCCAACTAAAAAAATATATATATATTTGGAAATTATCTTAAAAAGAAGAAAAAACGATGAAGTAATACACTAATGATTATTTCTAAACTGATGGTAAGGTAAAGATCTTTCAAAAAAGAAAGAAAAATCCTAAAATCTTATGAAGAAAAAAACATCTTTTTAAAAAAATCGCGGGAAAATTTATCGAATTTCGTTCCGGTTTTTTGGTTTTCCGGTTTTCTGATTTCCGGATAACGGGTTTTGTACTGTATAATAAATATTTGGTAACTAAATAGAAAAATTGGCAACTTTTTTCAATAATTATACATGCACCCTTAAAAATCACACTCCATTTGTGAAAAATGCTTAATTAATATGTTGATATAGGCTGCCGTTTCTAGTAAATATGTCAAGTATATTACGAAGAGAGCATGTTTTAACTGAAATAAATCACACAAGGAGACTAACATTTCACGAAAAGAGTGAACACAATTTTGAAACAAGAAAAGTTTGATTAATAAATTTATTGTATGCATTGAAAATAAATTTACGCAGATTATGAATAAAGTACAAACACCTCAGACTTAGGATAAGAATTTTGAGGATCTTGTCAATCTTTCTTCATTCAAAACAGATTCAAGAGTTTTTTTCCCCTCCATCAATTGTGTTTAATAATTACTTTCAGAAAGCAATTATTATTACAATGCATTTCATTGCATTGCATATAGCAATGAATTGCTTAGTGTGGACATTTTAATAGACTTAAAAACAATGTCTCTGAAATAGGTGACTTCATATGGCAGAATTTTTTCATTCTTTCTACGACATGCCTCTCTAATACTAGTGTCATTCTGCAAGATACTTTTCAACTTAACTTTTTTGGTTAAAATAGCGTAACATAACTTTTTAATCAAATATGTAATATTTTTTTTATAATATTAATATTATGGCCAATATTCTGTCATTTTGTAGGGGGAAACATACAAATAATTTCGCATTTTGAAAATCTTCATTAAATCAATCAATCGTTAAAAAAAGTAATTAAAAAATCAAGAAATCTGTAGCAATATCTATCGAAAAAAAGACTGATGGCGAAATCGCGTTGATTGGACTTTCCGAAAAGGGGTTACTGAATGTGTGTTTTCATTTCGAGATTCAGTTGTTGAAATAAATATCAAATTAAAAGTATAGGATTTTAAAAGCTACTTGGAAATCAATAAAAAAAATGGAACACAAATTTCTGCAGAAAAGAAAAGCCAAATTTTTTACTTCACAAAGGAAAGGTTTTTCTGCGAGAACTCTGTAACGTTCTGCAATAATATTGCCGTGTCACCACGATTCTGCCACAGGGATGGGACTTTATGCATTGGAAGGATTGTTGTAATAGGAGGTCATACTGAAGACTGTAATAAAATATTTATTATAAGTCAATGTTTTTTTTTTAAAAAAAAAGAAAAATGTATATTGCTTAATTTTGCAGTTTTACTTAAGTGAATAATCTAATGATCAATATTAATTGTTCTTTTTTTTTAAAATTTTGTATAATTTTTTTTAGGGTCCATATGTTTATGAGCTGTTCTCGATTATGGTGCATTCTGGTAGTGCTAATGGTGGCCATTATTATGCATACATTAAGTAAATATTTTTTTTTCTTAAAAATGCTTTTGAACCCTATTAAAGAAATTTTAAATTAATGTTGCTGTTTATTTAAAGTTTGAAGTCATTTCATGTTTTTTTTTTGTTTAAATTGTAAGACAGATTTAGTTAACTCATCTTTGTAAAAAATGAAATATTCATCATGAGAAATCTTTTATTATGTTTTATCTGTTTTTCAGTAAATAAATCTCTTGTATTTTCTAATCAACCTTTTCACTTTTTAGACTTATTACAATTAGTTCTTATGCTTTTAGGCTGATTTGAAAATACACCACTCATTAGTTGATTATCCTAATCCCATAGAAGTGATGTCTTGTTGTAAATAGCCTTATTTCAGATTTATTGTAATTAGTCTAATCGTAATCAGCCTGAGAAATTCTTTGCATTGTTCTGTATCAAGTAGATTAGAAAGTATTAAAGTCTAGCATGCATTGCAAATGCTGGTGACCTTTACTTTTAAAATGTCCCTTTAATACATCTTCATAAGTTTAAAAAATAATGTATATGTTTTATATTTACTGGTAATTTTTAAACTTTTAATAATATTTTTGTAAGGAAATGCAATTAGATTACTAAAAACTTTTCAGCTAAAAAAGATATGTTAGTTTTAAGGGTTTTATGTGATTTTATTAACTGTAAAATTTTGTTGGAATGTTATGATATACTGATAAATTTTTCCTTTAGAGATTTCAAGCATGGGGAATGGTATTGTTTCAATGATGCTCAGGTGACAAAGGTAAAGTAATGTATTGTTTTCTTTATTTTTGTATTGATTGTGGACACTTGTTGCTGCATTTATCCTTACATATGGGTGAATCTCACGAAATATGACAATTCACTGTCCCTTGCTCCTAGATCTAATACTATAATTCTAAAAGAACTTTTTTTTTAAAAAAAAATTAATAAATAGCATTGCTGTTAGCATTTTAAAATGACTTTGCACTAGCATTGACTGTTTTGTATAGTTAAAATATTTAATTGAACTTCAAAATGTCATTTTCCACGCATGTCCCAAACAATGTTTCCAATAATAACTAGCTACAAAACTTCCCATAACATTTTCAATATCTAATTTTTTTTTTACCTCAACTGATGTAAGCATTTCTAGAATATACCCAGAGGGTATTATTTACAAAAACTTCGTTTAAAATAATTTTTTCTGTCAGTAATTTGTTTGTCCCAAGAAAATCTGTCATTTTCCTGGCTAATCTTATTTAGTGGTTTATAACCAAAATAGATAGTCAGCAATCAATATCTTAAGTTAATAGATTGATTAGATACCCTTCTATATGAACATGTCTTGTTGCATGAATAAAGAACCAATTTTTCTGCTTCAAAATCTATTTCAAAATTTTTTTCAAGATGAGTAGGTTTTTGTGTTGTCATTTTCCTGCCTTCCTGAAATCATTAATAACATAAACTACATAGATTTATCTGAGTTATTTTACGAAATCCTGTTGTTTTATGCAGAATGTAAACGTCTTAGGTCAAAATATTAAATTAAATTAAAGTTATATGCTATAAAATGGTGAATTTGTCATTATCCTGGCTGTCATTTTCCTGGCTTATGAATGCCAGGACATTAAAGTCTTACCAGAAATTTTTTTTAACTGCTAATACTGTAAGGAGGGAAAGCAAATATTAACCTAATACCAAGTTTATGTATGATTGTAATATCAGGGGTCTGTCCAGACATTTTGTGAAAGGTCCGTTTTATGTGAAATTGTGAAAAATTACTCACATTCTTTCAACCAGGGTCCGTTTTTATGAATTTGTGCAAATAGGGTCCGTTATTGCAAAAAAAAGAGACTTTTTCAAGGACTTTTTAAATTGTAAATAGATACAAGATTATGCTGTGCACTGTAAAATTATAATAAAAAAATTAAATTTTCAAAAATAAACAGCAATTACTGCTTCTAAATTAGAGATGCAACATTTGATATTTAGCCTATACACTGCTGAACGCAGAATATTCATTTCGGAAGAATAATGGAAGAATCGTCTGCCGAAGACAAAACTTAATTCGTTTACATCCATCTTTCTTGTTTTCTGCCTTGGGAAGGGTTTATTCGATTAACAAAACAATAATGAAGATAAACAAATTTGTGAAGGGTCCAATTAAAAGAAAAATCATTTTGTGAAGGGTCCGTTTTTAAGTTAAAATATTTTGTGAAGGGTCCGTTTTTAAGTTAAAATATTTTGTGAAGGGTCCGTTTTTATGAAAAGATATTTTGTGAAGGCTCTGTTAACGGACCCAAATTTCTTCTAAACAGACCCCTGAATATGCTTGGATGTAATCGAAGTTATTTATTTATTTAATGATTGATTATTGTACACAATTTTATTCTGTACTTATCAGCAACAAAAATTTTTTGATTCTTTCTACAGTGGATAAAAAGAATTAATTTAAGCAATTTATGGTCCATCTGACCTAAAGGCTTAAGTTGTGTTACTTACTATTAACTTAAAATGACTGTTTTTTAAACTTCTAAGCTAATATGTCATTTTCCTGGCATTCAAGATTTGGTGAATTTCTATTTTATTTTTTTACTGGAGCAAATGTCAATAAACTGCACTGTTCTCCGCAAGATATTAATAAGTGTGACTAAAGAAGTATAAAAAAAAATTTTAGATTATTTTGAAGACTTTAAATTTAAAGAAATTTTTTGGTCTGAATTGTCAAGTTTAAAAAGAATCACCCATATATATCAGTCACTTATTTTATTTCTATGCCCATTTATTCTTGTAAAGATAGCCATTTCTGTACATAAACTTCAGAAATGTGTTTTTTTTGTTTAGATAACGTATGATGACATCCAAAAAACATATGGTGGTGGACCCTTAAGAGGTTATTATTCAAGTGCATACTCAAGGTATAGAACATACTAAATCAAATTTTTTTAAATTAATTTTTTAAAATTTTTTATTTATTTGTTTATTTTTTTGTTTCTAGCATTCTTATTTATTTGTAAGGCTACTAATTTATTATCTTGAGAAAGTTTTTTCTGAAGAAAAAAAAATTTAATGTGTTTCAAAAATTATGTAGAAGAGGCGGAGTTTGAAACTTAGTGCTTTGGTACAAGGCTTCTCAAATCAGACTTGTACTAACCTAAAGTATCGGTCAGTTATGCCTCTGACTAACATTCAATTAAATGTAAATAAAAGATTATTTTTCTGATAGGGATGTTTGGTTTGACATTTTCGCCTCTCTAGTTATGCAGTCTTTGGTCTGTATATCTTCATTGTAGTTTTTGACATGTTTCTTATGTGCTGGGATTATTTGAAAAACCAAAGTTGACACCCAGTTAAATTGCGGGATTTCACTCTTAATTGTAATTTGCGCTTGCGCAATAGAGGATTTAAAAAAAAAAAAAAAAAAATGACGGCCATAGTTAAGTGCTTTGTGAACATTTCTGTAGTGTTGTCAATTGGAAGGAATTTGTAACTTCTGCTTTGGAAGTATTGACATGTTAGTTTTTTATTTTATTTATTTTTTTGAAAAAATCCACTTTTGTTTCTCAATTTTCTATATTCTTGATTTATAATTTTGGATCATGAATTGATTGTTAAGAACAAAGCGATTTTCATTGTCTGCTATGTTTATTTATTTGATATCTATATTTTTTAACTGAATGAATTCTGATTCCTCTTTTTTCAAATTCTGCCTCATGTGGAATCACATCTGTTTTCATTAAAAATCTTCTATTATTATAAATAAAAGTAGAAGATAGTTTATACTTAACATTCAATTATTTATTATTAAAATCAATTAGATATGAAATAGGATATTTTTTGTGAAAAATTATATTATATATCTTAAGAATTCCTATTATTATTTCCTATTATTATTATATATCCACAGTTCAACCAATGCTTATATGCTGATGTATAGACAGATTGACAAAGAAAAAAATGCAGGTAAGTTTAATTTGTCTTTTGTTACATTTAAATGCAACATAGTCCATTTATAAATCAAAATATATTGGAACTTTTCTTAATCCAGAGTGCATAGTATTTTTTAAAGAAACTTAAAGGTGCTTAATTTTTCTTTACCATTTTTGGTTTTTGCCAAAAATTATGCAAAGAGCATGGTTTTCACGTCATTTTATTCAATGCTTTCACGATTCATTTAACCATAAACCATTCAGGCATACCTTCTGTCTGTAACACTTGAAAGCACCAACCAATTTACATGTTTGGTAAAATGCCTGCAAGTCCGCATGTGCGTGTACTGAGCTGGATTTGGTGCGAAGGATTCTTGCACTCTAATGCGCAACTCTGCTGCAGTTTGCAAGAGATTCTCAATTTCAAGCATTATTTTCCACCCTCTGAAAACTATTTATTTAATAGATTTAACCATAAACTAAAACCCTTATCTAAAAGTTAAGAGTTATCCAATCCTATCAAATCTTGACAAACTATCTAGTAGAATATTACATCATTGTAGTGTATCTACCACAAATATAATTCCAATTCACTAGTGTATTAGCCATGTTAACACAATTTTATGTGGAGGTACCTTTTCATAGATGACGGTTGACATGGTCGATAACTACTCGTGCCCCACATTGGTGACCTTCAGACATGATGTGAGCACGCCTACCTTGCCAGAAACGCCCACTACGATTTTAACATGTCTTCTTCGATGGATGGTCCACATTGAACAGATGACTTGCTACTTGTGACTGCGACATTGTCCTCCTCACGCTGTTGCTTCTCAGTCTCGATCACACATAACGTACGACGTATTCCCTCGACTACAAATGGCAACACAGGAGCAGTCACGACCTTGAACTAAATACAGCTCTCACTGCTAAATTGCTTTCTCTCACAAGAACGCAAATTTTCTTGTCGGATTGTTCTATCCCATTTCTTAATCAGCATTTTTCTTCGAATCACACGTCAACCGCATTTTTTTCTCATTATTATTTCATCTCGCTGTTGCCACTCAGCACTTATCATTTTTTATTAGGATTAACAAATAATAATTTTGAAAGGGTATAAAATTAATCTAACATTTTTACTAAATACATTTTAGCAGGCATTAACAACTTAATAACAAAAAAAAATATTAAAAAAATTATCTCAAAATTTATATTAAAAAAAAAAAAAAAATTAGGGTTACATTCTACTGACTACAATTATTTTTTAAAACTCTCAATAAAGTTTTATTACAAGAGTTTATTTTTTTATCATAACATCCTCTATTGTCACTAAAAAGATTATTCAGAAAAAATAGGTTCTAAATGAAATAAAAATTACGAAACAAAAATCTATATAATTGAAGAAAACTTTTGTAATGTTCTTAATAGTACTGGTCTTTGAACTGCTTGCTTATAAAATTGCAGTTTAATAATATAAGAAGTTTTACTTGATAAAAGGCAGTTTAATGTGACATTTATTGTTGTTGTTACTCATACCCCTGGTGTAAGCCTACACCAGGTCTAAAAAACGTCGCCTGAGAACATAGAAAATCTTCTGCTCAACCAACAACTGCCTCCAGGGGGCTATTAAGCAATTAAAAGAAGAATTGGTGCTTGTATGGGGGGGACTTACTTTTCTGACGAGATTCTCTTCCTAAATCCCGAACGTGTCTCTGTTTTACTTGCTCGACGGAGGATGCAGTATGAGATTGGAAGATATGCAACTGGTCCATGGCTAAGGGTGATATGCAGCTTAATTTGATTGAGGAATATTGAGGGTTGAGGACTGACTAAACCTCAATATTCGCCTGCAGTCATTAGCTGAGCATAATGGAACAGCTTTCACGCCTTTTGTGACCCTGAGAGGAGAATACCCGTGCGTACGTCGCCTGTTCTGCCCAGAAACACCCCCTCATCACTATGAGGCTGACTGCAGGACTAGAGGGGACATTTAGTGTATTTATTGGGTTATTCATGTATAAGGCAAAATTAATGGTCGCCACAGGTCGACTGACTATTAAAAAAAAGTGGCAATCAAAAGTCCTGGAGGCTGAAATCAGTTTTGCGAAAAAATCATGAGACTAAATTTCATCAATAAATCTCTTTTCCATTTGTTCTTTCAATTTAAATTTTCTATTTTCCTTAAAAATGTTTATTTTATACAAATATTACATTTTAATGAAAACGTTGTTTTTCATAATTATTGCAAAGTGATCTAATAGTGATGTACTGCAATGAAAGAATGCAATTGATAGAATTTCCGCACCTGCTTGTTGAAACAAAATTTGTACTATTTTTGTATCGAAATTTGTTAGAGTTTTCATTTTCCCCTTACATTTTAAGATAAATGTATAGAGATAGGGACAATAAAAAAAAGGTAAAGCAAAAAAAAAATAAATAATAATTGACGTATGAATAGCTTTATGAAAAAATTAGTGGTTTATTATCCAGTGATTGGTGCAAAAAGATCTACAAGTTTAAATATTAATGAAATCTTTCCTTTAATATATGTGCTATTATTATGGAAAGATACATTTTAGAGTCCATGAGCTATGAATTTCTGAAAATTCTGGTACAATGCAAGATCATGTGGATTGGTCAAATAATTAGTGCAGTCTTAAAATTTTTTTAGATTGGCAGCCTTGGAAATGCATCCTGTAATGCTTATCATGCTTTAATAGCAATAACCTGTATTAAAATTGCTGGTAACAACATGGTGTGTAGCATTTTTAAAAATTGCTTTAAGGCTCTTTTTTCTTTGTGTGTTTTTAAAAAGTGCTTAATATTCCTTTTTTGGAAATGAGATTTTTTTTTACCATGTTGATTTTCACCATGTATTATGTAAAAGCATGCTTTTTCACATTGTTCTATTCAACATTTTTACATTTCATTCAACCACAATTCATTTTGGCGTACCGTCTGTCCACAGAGTATAACAGCGCCAATCATTTTATATGTTTGAAGTAATTGTAAGTCCACATGTATGTCTACTGAGGTGAATTCAGTTTGATTATTGCACTCTGTTGTGCAGCTCTGCTGCATTTTGCAAGATATTCTAAATTTCATTTTCTACCCTCTGATATTAAACCGAAAAGTCTCTGGATCATTTTATAAAGACTAATATAATTGAGAAAACAGTTCTTTGTCAGAAACTCTTTATTTTATCATGATCATGTAAAGTCTTTGAAAATTATTTTGCTTTTTGTTAGCATATACAGTGCTTAAAAATATTTTTTGAGTGCTTAATAAGTACTTTAAAGGTGTTTATTTTTTGTTGAAAGATTTGACTATACACCCTGTAACAACGTTATTGCATTTCAATTGCAGAGTGCATGTCACTTGTTGAATTCCCTGAACATGTTCAAGCTTTGTTGCAGTGTATGCAGGAACAAGAAGAGAGGGAAAGAAGACAAAGAGAATTAGATCGTTCGATGTGCAAAGTATGTTCATTTTTATTTAAAACATTCAATGTAACAATATTAAAAACATTCATTGAATCCATTTTTTCAAAAAATTTACAGATCAAGCTATTTTGCCAGTATCCCAGGGAGATGATCGAAATGAAATTGAAGGTTCATAAAGATTGTACTCTTGCTGAGGCCACTGCCACCGCCCACACTGTAAATATTTGCTTTATTTATGTATTTTCTGGTGAACAAAACGAATGAATGTGTGTGACCATAAATTCATAAAAATAAGTTTTTTAACAGCTCCCCTTACCAATTTTTTTGAAGCAAAGAAATAAACCCGTAATTTTTAATCCTTTGGTGTTTTCATAGTGCTAAAAATAACTTAAATTTTCGTACGTAAATTAAAACCATCTACGTAAATTCATCGAGCACCAAACACGTTTGCAGTCCCACAAACAGCAAAACTCCCCAAACAATAATTGCCAAACTTCCAATCACAGCAGATTATTATTATTTTTTGTTTTGCTTCCGGTCGAATAAAAATGTGATAAAACAAAACATATTGACGAATTTTGCTATGCCAGAGTTTACTCGCGATAATAAATATTTGCAATATAATTATTATCAGGCTATATATTAATATATATAGCCTGATTACCCGAGTTAACTCGGGATAATCAGGGAACCAGTTAATAGTGCTAAAAATTGACAGAAATATAAAAAGAGTATAAAGTACATTCAAAGCTGCCAACTGTAGTGGATTTACCAGTAGACTACTAGATTTTGCCAGTTTTTCTTGTTCTACTGGTTTAATAAAAATTCTCCTAGTTTTTGTACATTTTAGAAAATTTCCTAAGATAGTGTAAGCTCCCTAAAAAGTCTCAATTGAATTAGAAGTTTAGCACAGGTTATTACTTGCTTGAATATTTAAAAAAAATATTACCAATACATAATGAAGCGAGCCTTACTTATAGAAAACTTTTTTCTTATAAAATGTTCAGTTTATTTTCATTCAGAACTCCCTTTTTCAATTAATTAAAAAAATCTTAACTATATTTAAGAAATTAAATGCCCATTGTTATTCAAAATTATAAGTGAACATAATGCATTACTGTTTCAAGTATATTTAATGTCAATCATAACTGGAAAATATTGCAGTTTTTCTATTTTGATTATTATTATAAAAATCCCTAAACTTTCTTATGTGTAAAATATTTATAAAAAAAAAATCCTGAATGAAATAGAAATTATCGTTTGCTTAAATATTTAAATATGTATTGCTAATACATATTGAAGTAAGCCTCATTTTTTGTAATCAGTTTGAATTTTTTTTTTTTTGTTCTAAAATTTTCTGTTAATTTTTATTCAGTGTTATCCTTTTTGAGTTAATTAAAAAAAATTTAAACTATGAATAATAAATGTCTTGTCCATTGCTATCAAAAATGAGTTTTAAAAACACTTCAAGTTGAAGTTCATTTAATGTTAATCATGAGTGGAAAATAGTGCAGATCATTAATTGTTATTAGAGTGATAAAGATTTTGTATTTTGATGACAATGAAAGAAAATTCCCTTTTTGAAAAATATTTAGCATATTATGCAACAGTTATCATAATATTTATATTTCGTGAAACCTACTGGATTTTTTCCTATTCATGTTGACAGCTATGTACATTGTAAAATGTTTAACCACTAAAAAAGTTTCTCACTGAAATAATCAACTGTTTTTTATGTTTGTATTTATTACAGTAATCATACCCATGAATGAGCGTAGTGAATAGAGTATTCGATTTAACTCAGATGAGATTCTCTAATTTGTCATTCACTCTTAATATAATGCTTGGGGCAACATAAGTTTGTTGAGCAGTTAGGGGGTGACTTATTGCAAGATTATTACCACCTATTCTCCAATTTAAATTGTGATTGAGTTGTGCTCAGATTATCACCACGAAAAAATAAGTGCATTTCTAGTTCAAGTTCAACAACCGAAACCAATTTTAGGTATCACAATTCTTTTATGAGTTGTGCTGCTTACCATGACAATTTTATTAATTTTTAAAAATATATGTATGACAATGAGAAAACAGCAAAAAGTTACGAAAAAGATCTATGTAAACTGAAGGAAAAAAAATACTTTAAATAAAACTTTATTTATGCTTTATTCAAATTTTTTGCTTTAGTCAACAAAATTTTTTTTTTTACATACTAAATATGTTTTAGAAAAAATTTTGAGATGTACATTTCAATTACTTTTGATGCATAAATATTACGCAACATTTGAATTTTTTAGCACATGTATGAGCTGATGTTTTATTATAATCTAAATAAAGCTGTAATTTTAACTGGACTTGTTTCACCACTGGATACAATTAATTTTAACTGTTTAACTTTACAATTGATTTTAACTTTAAAAGTAATTTTAACTGTCCAAAACTGTAAAAAGTGGTTTTAAACTCTCGCGATTCGAATGATTTTTGTCAGAAATTGGAATGACTTTTTTCAATTCAGAGTAATTTGTTGCTAGATAGGAATCTGGGAATTTGAAATTCCTAAAATCTGAAAATCATTTAACATGAAATTCCTAAAAGTGTAATGTTTTTCCTAAAAATTGGTCTTGTTAAAAAATAAATTATTTAAAAGTCACTGACCTTATAATTAAAACCTCTGTGGTCAAAACTAATTTATCCTTAAATTTTAGAATTGAACGAGTCAATTGATACATTGAAAAAAAAATGTTTTTCTTTCATTACTTTAATTCTTTGCAAATCCTTTGCTGAAAACTTTTCTTAATATTTTTATAGATCATGGGACTGGAAGGGAATGTTCCACTGGATTGCTGTCGACTTGTCAAGTACGATGACTTCCACGACTCTTTGGAATGTTCGTTTGACAACTGTAATGACATGGCAATGGGCGACCTCCTTGGAGGTGTCAAATCAAACTATAAATTTGAACTATTTCTCGAAATAAAGAAGCCAAATGAAATTTTTCAGGAATATCGACCAGGGGGTACGCATCTTTTTTTCTGTATCTAAATACTATTAACTGCTCTCCACAGTAAAATAAACTTTCCTCTAATTTTCGTTTTTAGGTACTACTGTAAAAGTACATACAGTTGATCTGGAAAAGGAGGAAATTGCCATTCATCCAGTTACAATTCGAAGTCACCCTACAAACACTGTACAGGATTTAAAACTTCAGATTGCTAAGGTAACAGTTCTTACCAATCTAAGTACAGGTCAGCCTTAATTAAACTAGAGGAGTTTAAAGTCTGATGATGATGAAACTACTGCACCGAATTGAAGTTTGTCCTCCTTAAATTAAGTGCTTGTATGCTGTTTGCTTGTAAGCAACAAGTATTTTCAGTGATGTAATCAAGTTTCAAGTAACCTGCAGTGGTAGAATTATTAATTAGACATAGCGTTAGTGGTAGATAATTTTGTCACTGGTCAAAAAGACCAATAACCTATTTCTTGTCCAAACACACTTTTGCTGGTCTGTTTGTCTCTATTTGATTTTTTTTTTAAAAAATGTTTAATGTTATCAGTTACAATGAAATATGCTATGTTGTGACAAAAACACCCACCATAACCATCCTTTTACATTGTTTGCTGATTTGCAGGGTCACCGATGATTTATTTTAAAATTTATTCCAAGTCGAAATTTAGTTGTCCCATTAAAATAAACCACCGTTAAATTTAAACTCTGTCTTCCTTTTAGCATAAAAATCTACTTCTAATGGGTGATTGCTTAAGCGTTAGCTATGAAATGTAAAATTATATTAGCAAATGCGATGCCGATAATTAAATGCATTTAAAATATCAATTTTCTCTACTCTTGTCTATTTCATCCTTAAGATTAAGATTAAAGATATTTTATTTTTAAGCCTTACAATGTTATTTAAATCCTCTGTGGCTAAAAGAAAAATGAAATAATAATTTAAATTTGCATAGTCTAAACGTCTACCACTAATTTGGTCTTCCATCCAGCAATTTTCTCAGTATCAAGCTTTAAGCACTTCTACTTTGATTATGGCTACCCTGTACATGTTGCTGCTAGTAAATCATTTTGTCTTAAACACTTATGTTTTTGTGCAGGCACTTGATGTAAACTGCGAGATGAGATTAGTGTTGGAATTGTATGCAAATGACTACAAATTATTAGATGTTCCTACGAAGACTTTAAGCAGCGAAGGTCTCAGGAAAAGCAATAAAGTAGGCATTTAAATGAAATTCAAAAATATCTAACATTTTTATCTTCTAAAATATCTAGAATTGCAATTATATTACATCAATGCAATAGGGGTCTATTATCAGTTAGTAAAAAACTTTTGTCTGTATTATTGTTGCTAAAGGGTATTTCTTCAAAAAAATAAAATAAATAAGTAATAAATAAATTTGCCTAAAGTGCATTTAAAAGTAATGTATATAGGAGTATAAAAACATTCAATCTTGCTCTGAACAGATTTTTGGGGATCTACTCAATTTCAATAAATTCTGATGTTTATATTATTTATTCAAGAAAGTAATACCGTAATGGTATCCAAAAAACTGGGAAACTAGGAAAATGTTGCTCTGTTTTTTTTTTGCCATTTTAAGCTAAAACGATTGAGGCAAAATGTGAAAATTCCAGTCATCCTTAAAGTTGGTAGAGGGCATGGTAGGGAATTTTTTTTTCTGTCATGTGTTGAAAGAAAACTTAATGCTTCTTTTTTAACCTTGAAAGTTGACTATGGGTGGGGTTGGAGAACTTTACAAGTTAGACTTTGGAAGAAGAAAAAAAAATAAAGGAGTTTATGTTCACTAATTTATTTTATTTTAGAAAAATGAATCAAATCAGTGTAATAAGTTTGAACAGAAATATATATTTTATCTTTGTTAGTGCCCTATCTCTTACAATGTATATGTTAAGTTTAGTTTAATGAAAGTATAAGTTAAGTTAGTTTAATGAAATGTATATGTTAAGTATATCTTAAGTTTTGTCTTTACGTAACATGACAAATTAAGAAAACTGGAGTTAAAGTTTCAAATAGGTTATCCAATTTTCAAATATATATTTCAAATTTATTTATTTTTATTTTCTCTTAAGTTTAGTCCTCTTGTATTTCATTTCTTTCAAACCCAATTTATCACTATTTTGAATGTGTGTATTTTTTTCTGTTAATATATTTTTTTAATCTTTTAGTATTAGCAATTGATGAAATTAATATTAAAATTTTCCTTTATATTATTGTGTATGTGCATTTAAACTTATTAATTAAATACCAGCAGTTAGAGTTATAAGGATTTGTAACTTTTTCATTTGTTTGATTTAAGTAGATAATAAACTAATAATAAACACTGACTTATGAGTTAAAAGATCAGCTATGGTTTGTTATTGATTCTTTATTTTTTACGTGGAAAAAAAATCAGACAATTGCAATAATTATTTTCTATATGCTCAATTTTTTTCTTCTTATTTTGCGTACTGTTATTAGGTTTTTGCAGAGTTTAAAGATGCTGCAGATGCAGAAAAGCCATACAATGAATCCAAATTATTTAAAGTGCTTGATTCTCATGGTCACACTATTTGCATTCAAGTAACGCTTCCTAAAATTGATCAAGGTATTCTTATTTCCTTGTTCTTTTTTGTAAATTTTTAATTATATTTGTTTATTATATTGTACTACTGCAGTTTCTAGTTCTAAGCCTGAAAAAGTGAATTTAATTACATTTACTTTCCTATAAAAACATTGCCATTCATATTTGTATTAATTATCCATTTTCGTTAACCAAATCAGCCTCTGTTCCAACCAGTATAAATAATCATTACTGTACTTAATTTTAATTAAATTATGATTTCTGATTTTTCCCTTTATAATTCAAGATAGCTGCCTTTTTTTTTGTAATATTTGTTATTTGAGGTTCACTCTGTCATTTTATCTTTATATATTTTACAAAATTAAGTTACAGTTCTTTAATTATTTAATTAATCATTTGAGAAAATTAAATACATTATTTATAATGTTGTATTTGCACTTTTTAATAACTAAATAGGAATTCAGCAAAATGAATTTGCAGAAAAAGAACTTATCAAGAAATTTTTTGTTGCAAGTAGAATAATATTAATACAGTAGGGAACCTATTATATGGACCATCGCTATTCCGGATAACTGATTTTTCCGGTTTTCTGAATCGCTACAAAAAGTCGTTCTTTTTATTGTCAAACCCAACTAAAAAAATAAAAAATATTTGGAAATAATCTTAAAAAGAAGAAAAAACTATGAAGTAATACACTAATGATTATTTTCAAAGTGATGGTAAGGGAAACATCTTTCAAAAAATAAAGAAAAATCCTAAAATCTTATGAGGAAAAAAATTTTTTATTTTTTAAATTGGCAGGAAAATTTATGGAATTTCGTTCCGGTTTTTTAGTTTTCTGATTTCCGGATAACGGGTTCTGTACTGTATTCATATTACTGAAGATATTTTTATGCATGCTTTAATAAAATTACACCTATTTTTTATGATAATAAATCTGGGAGCATTTTAGTAAAATTATGGTGATGTTAATTTTTAAATTGAATATATGTTCTTTAATTAATGATCAGTCACCAATAAAAAAATAATTTAAATTTATGTTCCACAGCAGGCTTTTCAAAGCTTTGAGAAACCCTTAAAAAGTACTTTTCAAATTTCAAGTTACAAACTTGAAGTTCAAGTTACAAACTCTAGTTTTCAAACTTGAAGTTATATTCAAGCATGGCTCCTAGAAATGCTTGAAAATAACTTCAAGTTTTTGAAAAATAAAATGATAAATCTAAAACTGGAATTTTATTGTTAATTTTTAAAATTAAGCATTATTAATGTATGTCTAGTTTTCAGTGTTCTAAAATCATATAATTACAAGATTAATGGCACGTGTTACTGATATGTCTAGTTGAAACATTCTTACCTAAAGGATACAATTCACTTTTTAAAACTATGTACTGAATTTCGGAAAATTGGAAGTGAAATTTTGGAAATTCCAAAATAGAAATGTGAAAAAAGAAAATTTAAGCATTAAATTTGTACAGGGTTTAGAATTTAAATACTGAATAATTAAAAAAGAGAGAGAAACAGAAAGAGTAAATGAAAGTATCTTTGCATATAAATTATTTTTAAATTTCTAAGTAGCTGAAGCTTATTTAGCTATTTTTGATTGAGTTAGTATAATGTTTGAAAACGTAAAAACCTGATTATGGAAGTAAGGTTTATAAATTAAGTTCTTCAGTTGTAAACTTAAGTGAGCGTTTCCCCTTCCAATTTTACAAGTACTTGAAATAGGTAAATTGTCCTTAATTTTAAACATGAAGCATGACAGATAATGGATTATGCTTGTTTTTTTTTTTGTGCTATTTTGTAGGCACTGTAGATCGTTTAAAACTCTATGAAGACTATTCTGATGATGAAGGCAAATATGATTTAAGTAGTGAAGAAGATACAGGAGAAAATGGTTTGTTGATCTTGTTGTTTTTTTCCCTTACAATTTTATTAATATTTTCAAAGTTTGAACAAATGTTTATTATTAGTTCTTATGCTATCAAACATTTTCAAGGATGCCTACTATTTATGAAAAATGTTTAAGGTGCTTATTTTTGATTTCTGTTTTTAAAAGTTTCTGTTTTTCATTAAGTGTTTTTAGAAGGTGCTTAATTTTCTATTTTCCAATATGAGAAATTTTTTCTTCAACATGTAGATTTTCGCCACAAATTAGCAAAGAGCATGTTTTTCATATTGTTCATAGCGCATAGCGTCTTTAAAAGGTGCTTATTTTCGATTTTGGTTATTTAAAGCCCTTAAAGGGGCTTTTTTCATTGGGTCTTTTTAAAAAGTACTTAATTTTCCCTTTTCAAAAATGAGATTTTTTTTCGGTACCATGTCGATTTTCGCCACGTATTATGCAAAAGTGTGCTTTTCACATTGTTCTATTTAACGTTTTTGAAAGTCATTTCGGCGTACCGCCGGTCTATGGCGTATGAAGGTGCCAATTATTTTACATGTTTGATGAAATACTTGCGAGTCGGTATGTGCTTCTTCTGAGCTAGGTTTAGTGAGATTATTGCCTTCTCATGTACAACTATGCTGCATTTTGAGAGATATTCTGAATTTCAGACTTCATTTTCCACCCTCTGATATGAAACCGAAAAATCTCTCGATCATTCTATAACGGCTAATCTAATCAAGAAAAGAGTTCTTTGTCAGAAACTAGTTATTTTATCATGATCATCTAAAGCCTTTTAAAATTATTTTGCATTTTGTTAATGTATATAGTGCTTATAAATATTTTTTGAGTGCTTATTTTTGTTGAAAGATTTAGCTATGCACCCTATTATTCTATTCAACATTTTCACAATTCATTCAACCGCAATCCATTTCGGCTTAAAGTCAGTCCGTAGCATGTGAAAACGGCAATTATTTTAAATGTTTGATTGAATATCTGTGGGTCCGCATGTGCGCATTCTGAGCTGGATTGAGTTCAGAAGATTTTTGCACTGTTATGTGCAACTGCATTTTATAAGCGATCCTTAATTCAGACTGCATTTTTCTGATATATTAATCTTGTGAATGCTTTGTTGAATATTCTTTTTTAAATAATAATTTAGAATTAAAATTCTTTTATCTAATTAAGTAAAGTAATTGTTAAATTAAAGAAATTGGAGCCACTCTGCATCGTATGCATTTAAAATGTGTGTAAATTGTTTTTTGGTGGCTGATATAATCATGTAAAGAGTTCTATTCTATCATGATCTTGTACAGTCTTTAAAAATATTTTACATTTTGTTAATATATATATGAAGAAAAAAGTTTGCATATCCAAATAATGATATTTGGTGCTTATAAGGTGCTTATATTAGCACCTTCTAAGCAGTGTTGAAAAATTTGACTGTGCACCCTTATTTATTTCACCAAAAATTGAAAAATTATATTTGCTATGACTCATTCAATTTAAACTTAATATATATTAATATATGCTCTCAATCATAACTTCTAATTATTTAAAAACAGCTACTTAAACAGGGTTCCCACGGCTCAGGGAGAACCTGCAACTCTCAGGGAATTTTATTTTAACTTCAAAAATCAGGGAAAGTTGCAAAAACCTGGAAAATAACAGTATTAAAATTGTCAGTAACAGTAATCAGTTATTGAGATTCGAGTTAAATAATTCTAACATATATTACAATTATTTGTTATAAAAATTTCACATTTTAGTCAAACTGAAATGTTTCTATCCTCATTTAATATTTTTTTTACTCAGAAAATCTAATATTTTGCATTACAAATAAAGGAATCAAAGTTTTCTAAGGGAAATATGGTCTCTATTTTCATTGAAATTTACCTGGTATAGCTGGAAAAGTCAAGGAATTTTTTTCTGTGAAATTGAGTGGGAACCCTGCTTAAACATTTAAGTTTTAATGAAGTTATATTGTTAAATTATAACTGCAGAACTTGGGGAGATTTTCTACTGCAGGTATCAAGTCTTCAAAATTTAAGCCGAAATCTAAAGTTTTCCTTCCTTTATAAATTGGTATGTGTATACAAAGCTAGTGCACCGTTTTGTTGGTACCTTTGAATAAGGATCATTGATTTCATGAGGACGTAATTCCCTTTTCTTTTTTCGCTCCTCCTGTGTTCCTTCTTCCTGTACCCTTTAGAATAAAGGAAGATATGTTCCATTGAGTGCATGACGAATGGTATCTGGCCTCAAAGCTGCAAGTTTTGAAGAAAAAAAATTTCAATTTTACCCAGATTTATTTTGATTGTTAAAAAGTATCCAGAAAATGGATCATTCCACTGGAGAAATTTCCATATATGGAATAATGTGCAAGAAAATAACTTCAATTCTTATTTTGTACTTTAACGTTAAATTTTTGAAGAAAGTTTTTGTTCAAATGTAAACTTTGTTAAAATTTATTTTGTTTCATTTTTATTTATTGATTTTTTATTTTTCCATGTTATTCAAAAGAAATATAGGGCATTATTGAAAATTTATGTACAGTTTTGCGCAGATATTAAACACTTGTAGCATTAAATAGTCCTTTTTATAAACAATCAAATTTGTTAATTACAGGGTGTCTGCGCTCCTGGAAAGTCATGAAAAATCATGGAAAGTCACAAATTTTGGTATTGAACAAAATTTGTCATGAAGTCACGGATTTAAATTGATCTAATTTTTCTATCTAATTTTTTTTGAATGGAAAAATCTAATTTTTTTAAAATGGACATGACACACACGCACCTCCAATTTAATGATGTTCCAAATATCTGAATAATTAGTAACAAAATCCCCACTCAGTCATATTTGATTAAAATATAAAATGTTTTTTATCATGTCTTTAAAAATTATGTTGTTCTTTAAAAAAATGAAAGAAAAAACATCACTTCTTGAGCGAATTACCTTTTTAAACTTCTGTGATTTCAGAATTTTTACTTTATTTTATCAATTATAAATTCTATCTGAAGCAAGCCAGTCATTGGCAAATTTTTTTTATTCTGAAATGAAAACAGAAAAATCAGGAGTATTTCTTTCCTTTTTGATAAACAAGAAAAGTGTCTTTAGAATATAATTCTGCAGAAAAAAAAGAAGAAAAAATTATTTGCTTTCATATTTTTTTCTGCTATTTTATTGCTTTAACTCTTTCATTACTCTGTTTTTTAAATTTAAAATCTATAAATATGAAGATGCAGAGTATAACAGTCTTGTTATACCTATCATGTCAATTAATATTATTATAATGCTTCTTTAAATTTTTTGTTGTATTTTTTTCGGAGAAAATAGTAACTTCATTAAGTCATGAAAAATTCTTGGAATTAATCATGGAAAGTCATGAATTTGAAATTCTAAAATATAGCAGATACCTTGTAATTAGTATTGGAATGTTTTGTGTCTTATTTATGTGTTGCTATGTTTTGTGCATTTAGCAATGAGTTTTATATTAATTTTATTGAAACTAATGAATTTTAGCTCAAGAAACTGCTGGAATTCGGAAAACTTTCTTGAGAAAAGATGTTTACTTCCAAAGGCCATCGAAATCTCAGGCAACTTCCAAAAGCGATGTTTCTGGCTGCAGCATAGACTTCACCAAGGGTGAACCCATTCAAGTCCATGATGAAGGTCTGTAATTAGTGTTGGAATGTTTTTTGTCTTATTTATGTGTTACTATGTTTTGGCATTTAGCTGTGACTTTTACATTAATTTTATTAAAACCAATGAATTTTAGCTGAAGAAAGTGCAGAAAGCAAGAAAACGCTAGTTATCTCCCAATCGTTGAAAGCTCCGATAATTTCCAAAAGCAATGTTTCTGGCTACAGCTTCGACTTCACCAAAATGAGTGATCCCTTTCAAGACTGTGATGAAGGTCTCGGTGACAGCGAAACCGGGGACTCTACTTCGTGCCAGAGCAATCCAGCATTTCATAGTGATCAGTCAGAGGACAGTAGTCTCACTGACAGTGAACGGACTTTAGTCGGGGACGAAATGTCTCCGCGCAATAACTCTCCCGACATACCCAGTGCTGAAATGGAGCAAGATCTCGAACCTCCAGAAATATCAAAGCCAGAGTGTGACTCGATATTATCGAACTCTGATTCCGGCTGCCGCCTCTACTCCTCTCAGGAGGAGGGGGGCAGCAGGAACATGTCTTCCCCAGAGGAGAATACTATCGAGGACTGTCGGTGCAGAAACGCTGAATCTTCAAATAGTGACGTAAAACACTGCTTCAGAGCTTATCCTCATACAGACTATGAAACTGGTGAAAAAAGTAAGTCTTCAATTTCTGCCATGATAAATGCATTTTTTAATGATACTATTTTAATTTTTCTAGTTGATAATTATTTATGAATTTAATTTAATTTTTTCCATATTTGTTTTTTATTTTCCTTTAGAGGCATTTTTTTGTGAATTTTCACTTTTTTTTTAAAAATTCTAATTCTTTTCCTTAATTAATTTTGAATGATATTTTTCATTTTAAAGTCATTTTACTCGTGAATTAATTTTTTTCTTTAAAAATTAAGTCTAAAATTTGCATTAAATCTTGTTCTTTTAAACTTAAATTCTTCCCTATAACAAATCTTGTTGAGGAATTTAATATTGAATTGTAGGCTGAATCTTTCAATTGAAATATTAAAACACATTTTGTAATACAATGTAGTTCCAATATAAGATTGTGATTAAAAACTGATAAATTCCTGTTTATATTTATGAAGTAGTTACTGACATTTTATTCATAAGTTACATATTTATTTTTTTCATTAAATTTTAAAATATAAATTACAGTTTATAATGTTTCTAATAAAAAAATTGTTATAAAACTTAGAATCAAAAATATGTAAGGAATTTATTTTTCATGTTAAAGTCACTTTTTATGGATTTTAGAGGTTTTCTTTTCTGTTTATTTAGTTTTCTTTAGAGAAATTGATCCTCGAATTAGAATTTTTCTATTCATTCCCTCATTCTATGCAAATCAATTAAAATCCAAATGAAGATCCAAGTCCAATCAGAAATGTACAAAGATTAAATATGCCACTTGCATTTATGAGCCTGTGATCACCTGTCAAAGCATCTCATTTCATATTTGATTGATGGTGCAAGAATTTTTTATCCTCTTAAAATTTAAAAAATATGAGGTGCGTTTTTTGCGTAAAAGTGGCAACCAGGTTATTTTATAACCAAATATTGGTTACGTTATATTAGTTTTTTAGCCAACTCATCCACCCCGTGGCAGAATCGCAGCGACTCGGCGACATTGTCCCAGAATGCTAGAGTTTTTGCAGAAATATTTTTTATTTGGGAAGGGAAAAATGTACTTTTCTTTTCTGCAGATATTGACACATATTTGAATCGTGCATTAAGATTTTTGACACTCTCAATTTACGCCGATAGCATCATAAATCGGTGTAATGTTTGGATTGTATTTTCAACAGTTATTGATATTGATTTTCACATAGTTTTTAAATATCTCAATACATTTCAAACAATATGGGAAATTCGAATTGTGCATTTCAGTATTTACATTTCAAGGCAATAATTCTATCGAATTTTTGGCTGTTATTGCTATTGATTTCTCCATACTTTTTAAATACGATATTTTTTATACCATATTATTTATTACAATAACCTAATTTTGAACCGAAACACGGATTCGAGGAGTTCGATTTGCGTAAATTCGTTGTCGATCTTTTTTTCGGCAATTACTGCTACGAATTTCATGAATTTTAAAATTTTTTTTATTGTGATGTNCTAATTTTGAACCGAAACACGGATTCGAGGAGTTCGATTTGCGTAAATTCGTTGTCGATCTTTTTTTCGGCAATTACTGCTACGAATTTCATGAATTTTAAAAAATTTTTTATTGTGACGTTTATTTACAAAATCCGAAGAAGGAAATAATCTGTGCGTCCGTCCCCCCCCCCCAAAAAAAATGTGAGAATATCATCCATAATATTAGAATAAAAAATATATGTTCAATTAAAAAAATATGTTATAGTTTTTTTTTCTTTGTAAACTGTGCTTTTGTTATTTTAAATCAGTAACTTATAGGTCTGTTATTATTAAAAGTATCTTGCAGAAAGATATTGATTCCTTTGGGGTTTTGTCGCAGATAACTCGAAAAAATTCTGCCGCAGGGCTCATCGAAGTTATTCAAAAAAGAAGATTTGATTGCAGGGGTGCTGCGCCATTTGCGACAAACTGAGACAAAACGGCATAACTGCTCCATTTTGAGACATTCAGCTCAGTTTCTGCCAAAGCTGCGCCATTCTGAGACAAAACGTCCAAAATTTGACAAACTGAATTCAGTTACAAATATTAATCCGCATCGCCGTGAGTCATTGGAGAGCATTTTGCCGTTCACGCCTCCTAAATACGTCATTTAAATGTCAGAAATTCCGTTTGGCAAATCAGCTATTGGAATGCATATAGAATATGCGTTTCGTGTCTACAATTGGATTATGTACAGCAGTGAGTAGCAATCAGTATCGTATGCACGTGATCTTGTAAAAAAAGAGGGTATTCTTCACTTATACTATTGGTTATTATCTTGCTTTTTTTTCTTAAGAAACTGTACAGTGCACATAATTATTCACGGAAGGAA
>NC_092207.1:2416801-2454135 GCF_043381705.1 Parasteatoda tepidariorum
GATTCTAGAAAGAAGTAGAATTAAGTTTTTTCTTGAATTAGTTACTGTAAAGATGTGATATATTTTTCTACAGTTGTTGCATTTAAACAATTACTAAGTGCATTCATAATCACATTTTATGATTGTATATTTAGCTATACAAATTAAAAGAACATAGTCAACTAACTAATCTTGTGAATGCAAGAAAGTACAATCTACTAGTCAATGCCAATAAACTAAAAAGTTTACTTTTATACTTAATAAAGGATGCAAGTCATTTTAGAAAGAAAATTATATTTATATGTGTCTTTTTAAATTGTTTATAATAGTTTTTAAATATTTCTGTTTTGATATAAAAATGTATATATGCTAATTTTTGGCTATTAAGTGCTCCCTAAAATTTTCTTGAAAAATTCCTACCTAAAATATTTCAAAATTTCACTGCACCTCCTGAATTCTATCAAAGAGTGTTTTTTTTTGTGTTATTTGCATTTTCTTAAACTCTCATTATTTAATTACTGAATTTCTCTTTTAATTATTGAAATCTGTAGACCTTTCATTGTAACTGAATAGTTATATATTTTGAGATGAAATTTGAGCTCAAAATAAAATGGGTATTTTCCCTTTTGAATTACTGAAACTAAATAGATATTTCTTTTTAGAAAGTTAACACCATTATATTTTAAAAAATAAGAAAGTTAAAATTTACTTTGTAAAATTCTGGAACAGATACTATTCATTGGCATAAATGATAAATGCAATATATATGAAAACAACAGAGTCCACAAAACAATTTTGTAGACTCTTATAATCAATCATATGCAGGTTTTTTAAAATCCTAGCAATAGTGAATGTATATATAATTGTAGTACTCCTAGTATGCTATTAATGGTTTCATGGATCCTGAAAATTATCTTTATATTGTTATCAAACTGATTAATAGTCATTTTAGCAGAGATAAACTGAGTCAAAAAATAATTTTAGCTGAGACAAACTGAGCCAAAAAGAGATTTTAACTGAGACGAAATGCAATTTCTGGTGAGACAATTTGGTATTTTGCGAGTAGCACCCCTGTGATTGTGAAAGTTTATATATCGGGGTTTTCATAACAGAAAAATGTGAGGGATAATTTCTCACCCTTTTCTAAAAATTATATGAGAACGCGAATAGGCTTTAAAAAATTTTATTTCCTTAATTATATAGGCATACTCAGGGATGAAACACTTCTGCAAAAAATCGGAAATTCACATTTTTCTTGGAATTTTTATAAATTCTGGCTATGTTCCAAAAACGTACATTTTTTATTAGTCCAATTATTAGAGAAAACCTCTCGCCCACATGAGTGTCAAATCCCAAACCGCCCGCTTGTTATGGAAGGAATATTCCTTGTAATGCAATAAACACAGATGCACAAGCCGAATGGAATTATAAAAATGAGCTTTATGAAGAAGAAAAAGGGAAAGAAACTAAGTGTAAAGAAGGTTTAAAAAATGATTATGACTTCTCCAGTTTCTACACTAGCAAGTAAATTCGTCGAAGAATTCTAAAAAATTTTCTAGAAAAAACATGTATTCAACATTGAGAAACAATATGAAGATAATAGATCTCAAACCCAATGAAGCTGTTATCCATCTAGATTTCAGCAAGATTACAACCTCAAATTATCTGAAGAAATATAAGCACATCATTATGGTGCAAATTTAATAACTTTACACACTGGGCTTTCGTACTGTGGAATTGAAAAAATTAAACCTGTATCTTTTAGCACTGTTTCATTTTTTGTTAAGCTACAAACATAACCCTAGTGCCATATGGGCATTTTGAAAATGGTTAAGGAAAGCTGTCCTAAGACAGAAACTCTTCATTTTTTTTTTCTGTTGGTCCTTCCACTCAATATAGACAGAAAAATGATTTTTATTTGTTTAGTCACAGCCTTTTTATATATGGTTTGGCAAATGGTCTTTCCTTGAATCCGAGCTTGGAAAAGGGCAGCTGATGGAATCGGTGGAAATTGAAAACGATTAGCAGATAGAATTCTGGCATGTGGCACAAATATAACAGTTTATGCATTGTATGCGTAAAACAATGTAGAAGGGGATTTCGTCATTGCTATGGCTCAAAAGATTTTATGACAACTGCCAATATAGAAGTAAGACAAGATCATTAAACTCATAACTTTGGAACACAAAAACATTTTTCTTATAATAATAAGAAGAAACTTGATGTTTTGGACATTTATTCATCAAGCAGCAACGACTATGACAGTGGTAGAAACTTTCCAGTAATCGAGAATGATTTTTCTTACATTCAGTTTGATTCTATAATAGGTATTCTAAAAAAATCCAAATTTAGAAATGAAAGGAAATAGAATTTTCTATTAATTTGATGGCTCAGTTGATGTTTATGAATATCATAACATGTTTCAAATTGTTCAATTCTTGGCATAAAATATGTATGTCCACTATGTTACTTTAGTGTTTACTGACATGTATTTTTTACCTCAAAAAAGACAAAAACACTTTCATTAAAATAACAGGAAATATTTTAGTGTCTAATAGGTATCAGTAATGAATTCTATAAATTTCTCACAATGTGTTTTAATGAAATTATCCAAACTTTTAAGTTGTAAAAATATTAAAATATTAACACAGGGGACATAATTTGCTTATTAAATGACAAATGTACCTGCTTAAATAATGATAAAATCTTCTATGTGTAGAAATGAACATTCACATCTTAGTGTTACCAGTGCAAAATTGCTTTTTTATTTTTCTATTTAAAAATTGGGTGATAATTTAAAATTTGATATTTTTCTGTCTATGTGTCTAAGTTTTAAAGTATAATGATTAATAATTTTTTAAAAGTTCGCTGCTAAAGCTTGATTTTGATTTTTGAATAAGTAATTAACCACCTTAGATCCATTTTGGTTTTTTTTTTAAAAAAAATTTCTATTTACTGTTTATTGAAAGTGATCGGTATTTTTGGAATGACCCATATATGTGTATATTGCATTCATGTATTTACTATGTTTTATTATTTTTTTCAGTGCTTAGGGTTTATGCTGATAAAAGAATAACACTCTTCAAAATGAAGAAAGAATTAGAAAAATTTATCGGTTTAAAGTCAAATTGTTTCAGAGTAAGTTTATAAAATAGCTTTTCTATTGTTTCATTTGAATAATTAACTGCTTCCAGGCCTCGTAGTTGTCTTATATTTTCTATATTTTTGAAAAAAGGCCATATGTTTTGCCTATGCTTTTTCCTTAAGATAAAGTTTTAGTTTCTGCATTTTTAAGACTTCCTTTAAATGTCGTGCAGCAGTAGAAATTTATTAATTCCCCAAAATGAGAAATGAAAAAGAAAAATACTACAACATTGCTAATTTTACTGGGGGAATACCTTTTATTGTAGATTAGGTATGAATTCATCCACTTCTAAATAAGAAGAAAGGTTTTGTTTTAATCTCCTGATCCAAATAGATTGCCTTTCACTCGGAAAATAGGCTGATATTTTACTTATTGGTTTCTATGGTTACAAAAGCGGTGTTTCTTCATGCAGATTTATTATTTTACTGTTTTTTATTATCTTTCTATTTTCAAGTGCAGTTCAACAATCAGTGAGTAGTTATCAATGATTATTTATCTTCGGGTGTTTTCATTTTTGAAATATTTTTCGATAACACAAATTTTTTTCTCTGCAAAATGCCTCCCCAAACAAAGTTTAATGATTGTTTAAATCAGAGGGATGATTCTGGAAAAGACTTGTGCTTGTTGTGAAAGCAGCTTTTTTTGTGGACAGGCTTCACTCAAACGATGTTTTTTCTTAACCAGAAGGATGCTTAACAATCTAAAAACCATGGCCATTATTTTACATATAACTTATTTTAATACCATGTTCAGTATTTCAATTTAATGTACTGTCTTACTAGCGCTCAAAACTCACATCCCGAAGTCATTCATGACTGCGGCCCCTTGAGAATGGGTGCTCATTTTTAAGCATTCTAAACATGTAAACTTCTATGACCATTTTCAAATTTATTTTTTTTGAGCAAATGTTTCTTGCGCTAAAAAATAACCACCAATTCTTAAGATTTGCCCGGCGGGAATCGGGAAAACAAAAGTAATCTGACAAAAATGTAAAATTCCTAAAGAAAAATTTAAAATAAAAGTTAAAAACAGAATTAGAAAAAACCGTGGTTTCCGAAAGTGAAACAGAGAATGAATGCGTTGCCGGTGCAACAAAACAACCAAGCTTTAAAATTTTGATTAAAGAAACATGGTAGATAAGTCCATTATCAAAAATGTTGTAAATCATCTATTGCTGTACATCCTTGGAATCTTGAAATGAATTCAATGCTTTAACAAATTTGGTTTCATTGGGCAAGACAGACATGGTTTACAATTTTGATTAAAGGAGCATGGTAGATAAGTCCATTATCAAAAATGTTGTAAATCATCTATTGCTGTACATCCTTGGAATCTAGAAATGAATTCAATGCTTTATCAAATTTGGTTTCATCGGGCAAGACGGACATGGTTTACAATTTTGATTAAAGGAACATGGTAGATAAGTCCATTATCAAAAATGTGATAAATCATCTATTGCTGTACATCCTTGGAATCTTGAAATGAATTCAATGCTTTATCAAATTTGGTTTCATCAGGCAAGACAGACATGGCTTACAATTTTGATTAAAGGAACATGGTAGATAAGTTCATTATCAAAATTGTGATAAATCATCTATTGCTGCACATTCTTGGATTTCTGGACATAAATTCTTACCACCCCTGCCACATCAGCTCATCTTGATGCCAGGGAATCTTGTTTTATTCATAATGAAAACAGATTCCCTTGTTAACAACATGACTTTCTCAACAACTCTGGATAGTGCGTGGGAATACATTTTGCCCTGATATGCCTCTCTGGGCCATTGTCATTTGTCTAGTTTTGTTTTTTACCTTAATTTTTTATTTCAGTCTTGAGGGTACTGCTGTCTTACCAGTTTTATTTTGCACTTTTGTTTTCCTCATTCCCATTAGGAAAGTTTTGAGAATGGGCAAATCTCTCTGTGCGCTCGAATTATGTAAACTTTTATTACCATCTTCAAATTTTTTTTTGAAGCCGATGAATTTTTTATCAACAAGTATATTGTCTTGCATTTGGGTCCGGATCATTATTTTCATCACAATCTTATGTTTGTAGAAGTAAATATTTTATTTTAACAGGGTTCATGCACTCTTTAAAACATTAAGGGGACTGTGGATTCACTATTATAATTATGTAGTTATCTTTAACTATAAAATTAAAATTTCAAAAGATTTTGTCATCAGAAATTTTGCATGATTGAAATTGATCATTGAGTCATGCACTGAGATGAAAATTGATGAAGTACATTTAACTTCGTAGTTTTGCTGCCACCATTTCTGTTTTTTTAAAGACCTTCAGAGCTCTGTTTAAAAGGATTCTTATCGTTGCAGATATGTATATGCATTGACGGTGAGAATCGTGAAGTAAGTTTGTAATAAAACAAATTAAGCAATGAAATTATGGTAGCGATATATTGATAATACATGTAGGTGATCATAATTAAAGAATACATTGAGCAACATTTTTGAGAAAATCTGTTCAAAATATATAGAAACACCAGGATGCTATAAGCAAACATTCTTTATCCAAAGAAAACCGTGTAACTCACACATTTGGCAGAATAAAGCTATTTTTTAATTAATCGCTCAATACAATATTCTCAAACTTATATGTGTATCAATGTTTTTAAAATGCTAATTAACATTTACTAATATTTTTAGTTATAGGAAGAAGAAGTATGGATTATATAAAACTTTGTAAATGTGTATAAAAGTTTTAATCTCTTCCAGATACTCTACATTTTTTCCAGAACCTGTTTTTTTTTTTTTTTTGCAGGGATGAAGGACTTCCGCAAAAAAAGGTCAATCCGAATTTTTTTAACAGTTCTCCCAATTTTTTTTTTATTTTTAAATTTCCGATAATGTTCTAAAAACTTAATTTTTGGGGGTAACATGCAGTGAAAACTCTTCATTCATTTCGAGCTGCATTATCTATCAAAAACAATATCTTTTTTTTTTTTTTTAAATTTGCCCATTTGTGTTTGACTGCCTCAGAGTTTTGAATAGTTTGCATTAAACTGATTCTTCCACAGATTTCATAAAATATTTATTTCAGATATATAAAGTGAATTCAAATAATCAAGAATATGAATTGACAAGATTATCAGATGATCTCATGACATTTGGAGAAGATAGTAAGGTAAAAAATACCATTTTCTGCTTTACATGAATTCAAATAAATGTTTTATGTAGAAATTTAAATAATTATGTGTACTATCTGTCAAAAATATTAGCTGAAGTTCACTCCAGTATGGACCAAAATCATATGAAATATAACAAATCTGTCTTTTTAAATATTCTCTTATTTTCCCGTTTATATTGTTTTGAAAGAATTGGGATTTTGTTAGTTTTGTGAAAATCTTAGTTACTAAAAGCCAGGGTTGGGTTTTACCAGAGGGAAATTATTTACTACATTATGAACTCTCCATCTTTAAGGGCTCTTGTTTGCTACTCCACAGGGAAAACCTAGAAAATAGGTGGAATTTAAAAATCACCTAAAATAACAGGAAAAATGCAAGGAATTTTGACCTTTTTTTTCCTTTACAAACAGGGAAAATAGTGAGACTTTTGTTTCTTATTTTCATCTTTTGAAAAATGGTGATTACTCAATGCGTAATCTATGGGGTATTTAAGGATGATATTCCAACTATACGAAACTATTTAATTTACAATAGCATTGCGTTTCTTCTTAATGTAGTGTTTAATATGTACAGTGAAAACACTGGGGAGAATTTTTCTAGATTTGAGTGGCTACCCCGGAGCTACAGCTCAGCTGTATTAAGGAACTGTCAGACTTTTTAAACAAGGTAGGAGACCCCAAAAAATAGAACTAGGGAGAACTCGGTTTGGTGCATTTGGCACAAAAAGCTACTAAAGCAGAGGTGCCTCACATCAAATAAGCCCAAACAAGAAAAACTTCTTACAAACATGTTTTGTATATTTAATATTATCATTTGAACAGGATTTCATAACAGGCCGTACTTGTTATATTGAGTGTTGTAAAGGAGTCATGATAGTGCTTTAAAACAGAAAGAAAAAATCAAGGGAAAAAGCTTAAAAGGAATATTGAGGAAATTTCAACTCTTGGAAAAATTTTTAGATCATCAGTTCTTAGAATTATTATATATTGTACTTTAATGTTTGGTACAAGACTATTTTAACTATGTTCAAATTTCTTGTTTCCTACTGCCGCAATGTACACTTTTAAGATGTTCACAAAATTGACTGAAAAATAATACGTAGCAACAAAAATGTGTTAACTTTTATTTTTTTATTACTCTGCATCTTGCTTAGACTAAAAAAAATATTAGTTATCTTTAGCAGATGAGCAGTCCTCTACATCAGATATGGAAACATTTCCCCACTCTCTGATAATTTTTCCTGAATTTATACGGTTTTGAACCTGTCTACCCAGGCATTCGAGAGCATAAAAGCAGTCTCACCAAATCGCTCAGCGCATTCATCTGCTTTGACTTGAAGCATTTGTCCAGATACATGAAAATTGCGTCTTCTTTGAATGCTGAAACAATTCAAACATATAAGCAAATAATGAAGCAAAATAAAATGCTTTTTGCGGCATTCCATGCTATAGATGGTATTTTAAAAATCTATATATGTACTTATTTTGAGGTAATTTCAAAATTATTACATAAAAAATGAAGAAAATAAATCAGTCGACAGAAAAAAAGTTCATAATATCAATCTTCCTCTCTTTTTTTAGTTCACTATATCCTCAAAAAATTATACTATACATGTGTAGCAAGGCACGGGAGCTAACATTTTGTTCACTATATCCGTGAGTTCAATATAAACCATGTTCACTATAGCAGGGTTTGACTGTATAATGAAGTTATTTTGTTTTAACAAGAAAAACTAACTCCTGAGTGATAGGGAGGAAATAAGGATTTGTTACTGTCTTGGGAAAAGGCCTCCATCAGGTTTGATATTTATGAGTCGGTTGATGAGCATGTTAAAACTTGTGATATCAGTTCAAGAAATGGTAGCAACGATACCAATCAAGATGAAAAAATTGAAATACAACCAGGGCTAAAATTTTGTTGAAGTCCCCTTGAGCATTTGAAACAATTAGTAATATTTTGTACTCACATAAATTTACAAAAAATGAATGCGTTAATATATCTTCTTTTTATTTTCATTATAGTTTTTTCTATTAAGATGATTATACTTATTGTAAATTGATTATTTTCAAGCTCATTACTTCTTTGTTACTTTACTTAATTTTAACTTCATTATTTGGTATTCAACGTTGACCCACATTTGTTTTTCCTGTATTTATCATTCTTAAAGAATGATCTTACGAGAAATGATTGACTTAGGTTCTACCAAATTAACGTTTTTTTACTAGTTTTACATTTAATATGGGAAATTAATTTTTTTTGAACTTTCTCAGATTGAAGTAACTTTTATAATCTGAATTTAAGACAAAAAAAAACTCAAGAATTTACTAGATTGAACTGATTTATTTTATATTTTAATTACTTAAATTTTAGTTGAATTGTAGTCTACAAAATTTAAATTTTCAATTGAAACAGTAATTTAGTAAAAAAAAAATTTAAGTATATGAATGATTACTTATACGTATGAATTTATTCTACTTTATAAAATGTATTTATTATTGTTTTAGTTGGCTGTGAAACTTGGCAGAGCTCTGCGCAAGGGAGAATATAAAGTCAAAATTTATCAGTTGTGCTTAAATGAAACTGAAGTAAGGCAAACACTTAACTTGGTATTCAAAAAATATTTTGATTTTCAATAACACCATTTATTAATTGTTTTCTTAGCTAATTTATAACCATTATTATTAGCTTTTTTGTCATAATAACAATAATCAATATTACCACATAATATTAGAGTTTAAAACTTAATACTTATTGAAAATTTTATCTATTTTAAGTGGAACCCCGATATTTTGTTTTCCATCAAACTAGCGTAAAAAACCCACAAAATAAGCAAATGCAAAATCAGGGGGGATGCAATTTGAAAACAGGCACTTTTTAATAATAGGACACATACAGAATTATTAGAAAAAATTTGTATTCTTTGCTCTTTTTTTTTTTTTTTTTTTTTTAAGATCAATATCCCTGTCAATACTTATTCTTGTACACAAATTTGCTTTTTGGTTTACTTAAGCATATACTGGTAAATATTATTTTAGAGATTTTTAGCTTTGAAACTCTTAATCAGTTGTGGGTATATCCTTGAATATTTTTTACTTATCTTTGTTGTTTTTATCACTATCATCAAGAACAGACATTAAATCTTTAATAAACTAAAAGGATTGGAAAGTAATGGAATGTGTGTTACTGTTGATATATGCGTCATTAACTTTGGAAGATCTTCAGCCATTCAATTTTATTCTGAAAGACCTATGTTCTTGTTGAATACCAGAAAGCCGGCTTTTTTTAAACCATTGCCGGTTCAATAATGTAGAAATGAAATCTGAAGCTTCCAGAGCATTTAATTTTTCTTTAGATACATCTTGTAAATCACTTTAATCAAGAGAAGCAAATGATAACCTAACCAGTTAAGTTATTCTGAAATCTGAAATTAACTGGAAAAATTTCACTTTTGCAAATTTTAAAATTTAAGCTCCCACACTTCCTTTAACCACCCTTCCTCTGTTTTTGCTCTTGAATTTAACTGGTGGAAAATCGCCCTTTCACAAAAAAGAAAGAAAAAATTTGTGCCAGCTTTCGCACAAAAAACTATTTTGTCCTGTTAGAAAAACGTGTTAAGCATGACTTTCCTCTAAAGGGTTACGTAAAATCCGGGATAATTTAAAATTGTTGGTACTGGCAATTTGCCCACGAAAATGACGCAGGAAGCCAGACAACATAAATCCGACGTTCTACTGTATTATTAATAAAGGATGTAAAAAAATTTTTTTAGAAGATTTCCCAGGACTTGAATGTATATTTTATGCATTGACTATCAGGTTGATCCCCTTAGTTAGTAAGGAAAACTTTCTCTATAGACAGAGTTTTTAATGTATTAAAACAAGTTGATACAAATTATAAATTGACTTGATATCTTTACTTAATGATTATTATTAGCCCATCAAGTTCCTCTCAGACTGTGTTTTAACCAAAGGGATGACAGTCCTGACAGCCAAAAAGGAAATTCTTGCAGAATTAAAAGAAAAATGTAGTATGGACATTCCTCTAAATAGGTACATTCATTCACTTCTATTTTCGTTCTGTGTTGTATTCTCAGTCTGTCTTATAAATGGCTTTCTTTTTTTTTTAAACACTTTTCAATAGATGTCGTCTAAGGAAAAAAAGTTGGAAAAGTCCTGGTGCCATTTATCTAGATCATTTACAATTTGAAAAAGACATACCAATAGATCAAAATTCAGAAATGTTTGTAGAATTTTTACCAGGTAAATGACACATAGCATTTATACTTTTATTGAATTGTTGTATGATGGGGAGAAAAATCATGTTGAATGGGTGTGAAACATTTCAATATTTATTAACTTATCTTAATAAAACACCATTCTAACTCAGAGCAACTGTGCATTTTGTGGAAAGAATGGGCCTTAATGGAAAAAACTGTTTTAAATGGTCATGACCTCTTGCCATCTTTCTAGTAGGAGATGAAAATTTTTGTGAAAAATTTGCACGAAATTTCTTGAATAACTAATTATTTCTTTTGACATTGATGTTACAAATACTTGTTTTATTTCTTTAAAAAAATAACGAAAAACCAGTAAAAGTACTACATTTAAAAAGTACAATTAAAAATATGTACTTTTATTTTCCTTACAAGTAACGAAAGCAAAAGCCATGTATGGTTCTTACAGACAGTAAGTTTTCATGTTCTAAACAAGAGGGCTAATTTTCAATGATCCATTTAAATTCACTGAAACTTCATTTAAACAAAAAAGATTTCAAAGCCGTGTTTGATGTAATCTACGAAAGATCTCGTTATCCTTTTCAAACTGACAATTTCCTTATCTACCTGTTTCTGAACCCTATTATTATCCACACTTTAATAATTGACATTGAAATCTTCCTTACAATGTCCATTCACATAATCTTGTTCAAATACACAATAAACAAATTCTCATTACTAAACGTGACCAAGGCTGCTCTTTGGATACGTTTTATTTATTTTCTAAAAGAGGGTGTTACTTCTAACTTTTGTTCATTTTATTTTTTTCGCTCTACAGGGTTCATACTCTAGTTTATTCTAATTTTGATTTTGTGCCAATTCAATTTTAAATTTAAATAAAGAAAATATATAATTAAATTTAGCTAATGTTTTTTGAGTATGTTATACTCTAGCTCTAAAGTAAACTTTAATCTGGTAGTTTAAAGTAAAACTGGTGGTAGTAGTATACAGATCTGAAAGAAATTTCAAATATATGTTCTTAAAATCAAGGTTTCTTTTTTAAAAAATTAAAATTTTATCTGAAATTTTAAAAGAATATAATAACAAGAATGTAATAACATAACAAGAATATAATAGCAAGAATGTGATAACATAACAAGAATATCATAGCAAGAATGTGATAACATAACAAGAATATAATAATATGAAAAAGAGTAGAATATTTTATTTATGTATCTGCGTTCTCTATAGGCATACCTGGTCGTTCAACAATAGGAGAATGGGCGTATTTGTATGTGGTTTTATCTGTTCAGTGCCATTTATTTGCAAAAAGCCCAATAATCTAAGTTACATATATATGAAGTTTCATTCTAATATATTCAGTAGAATAGTAGCTAGTAACTCTTCGTACTGTCTGTTCAATTTAAACCTTCTCATATAATTAGAAACTTACCAATTTTTACTGAATTGTGTGAAAATATTTAATGAATATGAATTCACTTGAATATAGTATTAAAAAAATTGATAGTTACCTGTTTTCTTATAGTTATCTCTATAATAATGTTTCATAATAATTATCTAAATTATTTACAATTTGAAATAAAAATTGATGTTTTTATTACTGTCTCATTAAAATGGAGTAATTAATAATTACCATAGTAGTATGTAGGGGATTTACTCATTAATGAAACATAAGAGACATGCAACCCTTAAGTAGCCCAATGGTTTTTCTCCCTTTTTTTGTGTCAGACTTTGCTTACGACACTCTTTTAACAATTTACCTAATATCATTTACATTTTGCACTCTATAGCTGACTCAGGCGTTTGAACTCTACTTTTTAAATCAATATGTTAAATACAAATATGATTAAGTTGTTTTACTAATGATATTACATAATGTCTTGGTTCATATGTATTTAAACTTCTTAGATGCTGAGCCTGTCACATCAACTACTCAACTAGTTCTGTTCACTCGCAGGTGGCATCCAGCTGCTTTCAAGTTAGACTCTTTCAAAGAAATAGTTTTTGATGATACCAAAACTCTCACCATTACTAAAAAAGTAAACTAATTTGACCTATTTTACAGTGCCTAGCACTATTGTGTATTAAGTCTTAGAAAATAATTCAGTGTTTGTTATTTTTAAATATATTTCTCAATACATTTTTTCCATTTATTAAATACAGAGTTAACCAAAATGATTCATCCGAGACACACAGTGTCTCAGACGAATCATTTTGGCGGTGTACTGTTGACGAGAAACTGAATCAAAATTCTTATTTAGTGGTTCTGCTAATAACCCCTGTTTTTTAAAAACTAATTTTTATTCCACGATTTCTTTTTTTCTCTTCCTTTGCAATCAATGCACTGTTTCAATTTGTTACACATGTTCGGCAATTGTATGATTAACCATTAAGTGGAAAAGCCTGTGATTGTATTTTGTCAATTGCTAGAACATGGTGCCTAGCGTTTTAAAAAAGTGCTTATTTTTGTTTTTTTGAAGCCATTAAAGGTGCTTTTTTCATTAGGTGTTTTTAAAAAGTGTTTGACTTTCAAAATGATCCTTTTCAAAAATATGATTTTTTTTCTTTACCATGTTGGTTTTCAGCAAATATTATGCAAAAGAATGCTTTTCATGTTGTTCTATTCANAACATGGTGCCTAGCGTTTTAAAAAAGTGCTTATTTTTGTTTTTTTGAAGCCATTAAAGGTGCTTTTTTCATTAGGTGTTTTTAAAAAGTGTTTGACTTTCAAAATGATCCTTTTCAAAAATATGATTTTTTTTCTTTACTATGTTGGTTTTCAGCACATATTATGCAAAAGAATGCTTTTCATGTTGTTATATTCAACGTTTTCATAATTCATTAAACCACAATCCATTTTAGCGTACCGTGGATCCATAATGTATAAAAGCGGCAATCATTTTACATGTTTGATGAAATGCTTGCAGGTCCGCATGTGCATCTGCTGAGCTGAGTTAAGTTAGAGTTTAGCACTCTCATGTGTAGCTCTGCTGCATTTTGCTAGGTATTCTAAATTTCAGGCTTCATTTTCCACCCTCATTTTTCAAACTGAAAAATCTCTCGATCTTTTTTTTTTGGTGACTATTTTAATCAAGAAAAAGAGTTCTTTGTCAGAAACTAGTTATTTTATCATGATCGTGTAAAATCTTTGAAAATTATTTTGAATTTTGTTAATGTATATAGTGCTTAAAAGATGCTTTGTTTTTGTTGAAAGATTTGGCTACGAATACTGTAGAAAAGTGTGCTATTCCAAATTATATTTGAACTGACTGATATGTAGCATACATGTACAAATGATAGAGATGTTCTCAGGGAAACTGTTAAAGTTTCTATTGATTAAAAAAAATTATTGGAACAGTACATTTGATCTTAAAGACAGGAGTAAAATTAATCCACTTTTCTTAATTTTCATAAAATTTTTAAAAAAGCTAACGATTTTAAAACCATGTGGAAATCTGTAGCAACAGCAACCAGAAGACAAGACTATGTAAAATAGGTTGAAATTTGCTTGAATCAAGCTTTTTCAAAAGTTAGTACACAAATGCCTGATCGAAATTTTAGTGTCGCAATAAAATCGAAGTAAAACCTTGTACCTTGTTGAAATCAATAGTAATAACTGTGGGCTTTATAAAAGCATCTTCTTGATTCAAAATGTGCACATAATAATACAGTAGAAAAAGATCAGAAAAAAAGTGAATTTATACTGAATTTGCTCATTTTTGAAATTTGCATGTGTAGTAATGCCAGGCTCAATTCAATTTTCCTACATTGTATCAGCATCTTGTTGGCATAAAAAATGTCTTATGTCAATCAAATTGGTCTAATTAGGACATATTTTAATGAAAAATAATAGGTGCAAATGAGAAAAGAGCATTAAAGCAAACTATTCTATTATTTTGCTTTCTGACCATTCTCATCCTTGGAAAGTTTGAAGATAGCTTTAAGCATATTAGTGGGTCTGAGAATTATTAAAAATTTTATTTTTCAAAAATGCTGTTTGAAAAATTTTACAGTTGTTAAAAAATCACTTTTTTTTTCAAGAAGTAAATTAAAAGTAACTTTAAAATGTAAAAGTAAAGTAATTGAATCAAATCTTTTTTATTGATTTTGTAAAAAGTCCTTAAAAATTTTGCTTGTAGTTCATTTTTTTTATGCAACTTATGTAGCTAAAATGAAATATAATTGGAAAACATTTGAAACTCGAGTACTAAATAAATTAAGTATTATGAATTAGTATCATAAATTTGTTTGCATTATATTTTATAAATATGGAGGAGAAGTGTGGTTGAAAGAAACGAATAAAAAGGTTATTTCGTAACTTTTTTTTCTTTAAATTTTAATGTGGCAAAATAAATTGTTAAAAATCAGGCTCTTTAACTGCATTTTGACAAATAATTTTATAAAGTAACTTACCCATTTATTGAAAGAATAAACTGCATTAAATGAAATGGCAATCTGAATTGCCATTTCATTTCCATGGCAATCTGAATTGCCATTTCATCATATTATAACAATTTCCTTTTTAAGATTCAGAATTAATTAATTATTATTGCCATATTAAAATAGCATGTTTTGAAAATTATGTTTTAAAAATATAAATTAGTGCTATTTTCATTACTGTCGCTTTTTTTATGTAGATAATATCATAGTCAATAACAATTTATTATAACTATCTGCATATGGGTCATTCTCACAAAAACTGTCATTTTTCAGTTCATAAAATCCCAAAGAAGTAAAGTGAATAAAAAGCTCTGAAACTTTTTATATTAATAGAAATATGTAATGGCATTATAAAGAAAGTATATATCCTATAAATTATACTTAATATTTTAATTAAGTAATTTTTTAAATAATTAATTTATAATTATTTAATTTATAATTAATTAATTTATAATTAATTAATTTATAATAAATTAATTTATAATAATTAATTTATAATAATTAATTTAATAAATAAATTAATTAAATAAATAAATTAATTAAATAGATTAATTAATTTAATAAATAAATTAATTAAATAAATTAATTAATTTAATAAATAAATTAATTAATTTAATAAATTAATTAATTTAATAAATTAATTTATTAATTTTTTAATTTATTTTTCAAATTAATTAATAAGTAAATTAATTATTTTCACTATTTAAAAAGTGAGGGAATGACACTAATAGTGAGGGAATGATATTTTATTTTAATACATGTTTTTATCTAAGTTACATCTACCTAAAGTTTGAAAATGATAACATACTAAGTATATCTAATATTTATTATAATTTAGTCTTATATATTTAATAGTTTTTACAGGTTTGGGAAATAAAATTGGCTGGCACGATTGAACAAAAAAAAATTTAATAATATACTCATCTTGAATCATTCCCTCACTTCAGCGTCATTCCCTCACTTTATACACTAGTGAGGGAATGACGAATTCAATAAAATTTAAAAATAACAGTTAGGCCTAATTAATTTCTGAAGTCAATCACATACAATTATATTCATACAAGAAAGCAACATATAATTATCCACTTTCTCGATGAAGTTGTATTTTATTTTACTCTAAAAAACGACATGAGGGAATGACAAATGTAAAAAATTTTACCTGGTTTGATTCATTCAAATTTATTCCACAGCAAAGCTTCTTTAAGTTGAAGATGGAAACATACTGCAATTTTGTTCTATGATGCCAGTTGTTAACTTCTGAAGTTTTTATTAAAATATTTTTATTCTAAGAAGATTGCAGGTGATAAGAACATTGTTGTGAGGGAATGACGCGAAACACTGGGGACAAAGTTTAAAATAGTGCTGTGTTAATATTTTTATCAGAAATTAAATTTAAAATTGATTTTCTGAATTCTATATTTCAGTATTCTGAAATAAAAAACACGAATTTGTAAAAAAAAAAATTTTATTTCAGAAACAATTTTTTTCTTTTTTTAAATCAGCAGTGGGGACAAGTGAGGGAATGACATATTGGTATATTTTAATTACCTAAAATAAATAAAAAATAAAAATTGATAATTTTATTTTTATTCTTTTGTTAGCTTGCATTCTGAAGGACACTTTCCCTGAATTTACTTTCTTCGTAAGCTGTAAAACAAACATAAAATATACTGGGGACATGAAAATGACTGCTTTTGTGAGAATGACCCATATAAAAACAAAAAAATTTCATTGTTCTTAATTTGCATTGTGAAAGATCCAAATGCATTTTAAAATTTTTAAAAGTACTTGGGTTTATTGCATTTCAAGTTCATACGTAATTTGACCAATTGAAATTTATTAATAATATTGATATATTTACAATAAATTTTTAACAAAAATTAAACAATCTCATTGTGAAATGTTTTATGAACACTCTAATCTATGTTTTTGAAAGTAAAGAAATTTGATTTCAATCAGTGTATTTATCAATGCATCATCTGATATAAATCAGGGTTATATGAAAGGTGATTCTATGAGAAAGGAATGTTTTGGTGTACAGGGTGCGTAGCATTTTTAAAAAGTGCTTAATTTTGATTTACATTTTTTTAGAAGCCCTTAAACCTTTTTTTTGTTCGGAGTTTTTGAAAAGTGCTTAATTTTCTATCTTTTAAAAAGAGATTTCTTTCTTTGCTTTATCAATTGGGCGTTCTAAATTACAAAAAAAGCATGATTTTCACAATTTTCTCTGCAATATTTGTCAGAAACTAGTTATTTTGTCATGATTATGTAAGTTTTTTGAATTTTATTAAGTTTATGTTTATAAATTAAGAACATTAAATAATAGAAGTAAATAATTATTAGTATTACTGCACACATCTTAATCATTATTATTTTTTTCTTTTTTGGAAGTGATTAAAATTTTTTGAGAGCTTAAAAAGTGCTTATTTTTGTTGAAAAATCTGGCTACACACCCTGTAGTAGATTACCAGAAGAAACTTTCAATATGTTTAAAGTTTAATGCTTTTCCAGCTGTAAAAATATGAATATCAATATGTTCTTATTTTGCTACCATCATTCAAGAATTTTTGTTTTTTTCAGCTTTCTGAAATTAGTGAAATTCCAGAAGACTCAATAGAATTTGCTAAGGTATGAAAGAGATTTCAAATTATTTTATAGTTTGTTACATTTAATATAGTTTTTTTTTATTCAAAAAAAAATAAATATTTATATTTTCTTATAATTTCTATTATAGGGTCAAGGTACCTTTCCTTGTGAAAACTCACTATTATCAATTCATGATGAATTAGAGTGGTTAACTGCTTCTGATAATCCTTGGCGTTTCTTTAACGGGGATGATGGACAAGTGATTTATTACAGGTAATTTAAACAGACCACAGTGCTGACGTGAAATATCCTCAGCGGTAGATAGATCACGGGTTAAGAGTCCCCTTGTCGTCCGGTTGACCCTGGGAGGTTTTCCTCTCCATGTAACTCGAATGCGAGTTAGTTCCATAAGAAAGTCCTCCACAAAGCGAATTTCTCCCTATACTTTATCCAGAAGTTTCATTATCTTCTTGATTGGGTTCAAAGTTATAAATTGAACTAATTCGGAGTTGAACATCAGTAGCCGTAAAGACAAAAATTATCTGTTAATAAATTTAATATGTTAATAAATGTTAATAACTCCTGTCAAATAGTACAAAAATGACAGTTAGGGATCATCCACCATAAAAGTATCTTTTCTTTTGCATGTTTTATTTCTTAATACCGACAAACTTTGTTTTTGGAACCATCATTATAGGAATATTATCATTTGTTTATAAATCTTGTTAAATAATACAAAAATGACAGTTGGATTTATCCCCCATAAAAGTATCTACTTTTGCATGTTTTATTTCTTACTGCCATCAAACTTTGTTCTTGGAACCATCATTACAGAAATATTGTCATTTGTTAATAAATTTTGTTAAATAATACAAAAATGACAGTTGGGAATCATCCTCCATAAAAGTATCTTTTCTGTTGCATGTTTTATTTCTTAATACCATCAAAATTATTTATTACCATAAAACGTTTTTTAAAATTATTTTCAAGCATGAGCAGTATAAACATATCTTATTTGTTGCTATCAGCGAATTTGACTCAAATTTAAAGCAGTAATTTTGTAATCAATTTTAAATTGTTTAAGTTTTGTTTAATTTTATTGAATATTTTTAAATATATAATAAAATAATGTAGATCAAAAATATTCGTTTTTTATAAAAATTTCTGTATCTTCATAAATATTTTTGAACTAGATTTATAAAATTTTGTGTAATTATTGCATATAGTAACCCATATAATAGTATTATGTATCTAATTTCTTGCTGCATTTTTTGGCATATGTTTTTAATTTATTGTTGGTCTCTCAAACCTTGAAAGCTTTAAACTTTATGTATGAGATCACTTCAAAATTGATGAATTGGTTTGCTCAGTATTTTTTGAGAAATAAAAAAAAGTGTTAGTATTGAAGTGTTTCCATTATTTTGTCCAACCCCTTCCCCTATGTAACCTGTACAACTTCAAAATAGCCTTCCTTAGCAAGTTGGTATGAAGTGTGTTTAAATTAACCTCAATTCAAATTGGAGTGTAAAAAAAGTAACCTGCACACCTTCAAAACAACCTCCCTCAACAGGTTGATACATAGATTTAAATCATCCTCAAAACAACTTGAGTTGTAGCATGTTGCTACGAAGTTGATAGAAGATTCAAAACAACCTTAAGTGTAAAGAAAACAACTTCATGCACCTTATGAGGTAGATTTCTGAAGGATGTTTTTGTTACCTACTTCAAACCAATCTTAACACCTCAAAACAACCTCCAAAACACCTTAAATTTTTGTAAATTAATTTAAAAAATTTTGTAAGGTGTACCTTAATTAGAACGTACCTTAAATTTTTGTAAGGTGTACAATAGAGAACGGATTAGTACTCTTTTTTTTTAATTTAAATTAAAATAACAAAAAAAAAATCATGTTTTCGTTAATTTGAATTTCAGATGTTGCATTTATTTCATGATTTCTTTTCAGTTTATTTAAAAATTTCAACTGTTTTGCATCATGATTTATGCATATTATAAATTATTTATGTATGTACACTCTTCACTTTTCATGGTTGATTTTGTTTTAATAAATATGTTTCTGTATAAATTTTCCACATATTCTTGATGCATGAAATGATTTTCCACAGAGATAAAAGGGAAGAATTAAGGAAACTTACTGAGGAAGAAAAACGAGAAATAACAAATAAAGAAAATGCAAAGTAAGTTTGTATTGAAGCATATGTTGTGCACCCTGTGGCAGAAACACTTTGTCACTGAACATTCGATTTCTTGCAGAAAGAATTTTTTTAAAGCGGAAACAAAAATAATTAGGTTTTTTTTTTCTGCAGAACTTTTGGAAACCTGTTTTATTCTACAGAGTAATTTTTAAAAGAAGCCTTTCTAGTATATTGGGGAGGGGGGGGGCAGAACGTTCTAAAAAATTCTGCCATGGGGTTGTATGTTATATATTCTTTACATTTGTTTTTATAATTAAAATATTTGGAAAAGATGAGTAGACTTTTTTTTCTTTATAGTTAAAGTAGAATTTAATCGTCATTTGTTAATAAATCTNTTCTGATTTCAGGATAACGGGTTCTGTACTGTATTATAAAAATGAGTGAAAGCACAATGCATACATACCATACAAATTTAATTACTTTGATACGAGAAAAAAAAATTAAAAATAAACTTGAAAATTAAGTAAATCAGCCCCCACTTATTTTCAATTAAGCTTTTAATTGTCGCATGCATAGAAAAAAATAAAGCATCTTTAAGGATCTGGATCTTTTTTATCTAAAATTTTTCTATAATAATAATATTTAAATAACTTTCAAAACTATCAGAGCATACATTTGGTGACATTCTATTTTATTCTAAGCATTTTCAAAGACATTGTTAATTTATCTTCACATAAACTTATTTTCTACAGATTATATCCCTCAAACGCAATGGTATTTAAACATTTAAATATTACATATTTATGTTTAAAGTATAGATTCCCATTAGCCTTTGAACTCAAAACAGCTTTTCATTTGGTTCGAATCAGACTAAAAGTATTCATATGAATAAAAAATTAAAATATTAAAACATAGGTTTAGTTATTAATAAATAAAAAATCATTTGTTTGAACCAGCAAATCCTTTCTAAAATCAATTTACACAATTGTAGAAATAGTTGCAAAAAACCTTTATTCTAGTGGTAATATTTTTTATTAATTTGACATAAAATATCACTGAAATTAATATTTGTATCAATAACATTAACAAAATTGGATATGGTTTAAAAAATAATTGATAATAATTTACCCTAAAAAAAGTTTATAGATGCGTAAAAAAAAAAAAGAAGAGAAAAAAAAATTTCTTAATTCTTTAAACATAACTTTAGCACTGGAAAGTGACAGCAAAAGACTGAAGTCTATCAGAAATGCTCTATTAAAATGCTGTGCTATAATTGAGAAGAAAAACAGCGAAAACAAATAAAAAGTTTTCAAAACAAGATGTGTTGAATAAACAACAAATTTACTTGCCTGAATATAATTTAAAAAATCAGCAGTACTGAACTTTGGTTTGTTGTAATGGAATCTAGTATCAATTCCTCAAATTCTTTTAAACTACAAAAAAAAAATATATATATATAATGCCAATAATAACAACATAGCTGCTAACTCTAGTGGATTCGCCAGTCGACTACTAGTTTTTTTTTCCAGTTTCTGCTAGTTCAGCTTTTTTTTCCTTTTTTTTTTCCTTTTTTTTTAATATTGTAGAAAATTCACTAAAACTGAGTAAGTTTCCTTAAAAAAATCTCTATCAAAATAAAATTTTTACCCAATTTACTGCTTGCTTGAATATTTAAATAAATATTACTAATACACAATGAAGTGAGCCTCATATATAGCATTTAGTTTAAAGCGTATTTATTCATTTTTTCCTAAAATTTTCAATTTATTCTTATTTAGAGCTTCCTTTTTAGATTAATTTAAAAAACAATGACTTTCAACTATGACTCATAAATTACATGTTTATTAGTGTTCAAAATTATGAGTCAACAAAATAACATTTCAAATTTAATTCATTTAATGTCAATCATAAATGGAAAACATTGCAGGCCATTTATAGTGTTAAAATTTTTGTATTTTGATGACAGTAAAAATCCCTAAAATCCCCTTCATGTAAAATGTTTAGTAAATTATGCAACAGTTATCGGGAAATATGTATTTTGTAAAATTTACTAAATTTTTTTCTATCCATCTTGGCAGCTATGTAATAATAATAACTTTGTTAAAATGTAAGTTTCCAAAAATTACTTAGACGAATATTCGTTTCATCCCTACGAATATTGGGCATACTCCGTTAGTCCCATCCTTAAAATTTCCAATTGTCTGATGAGCTGAATAAAAAATAACAAAAGGGGTTGATCAATTATATTTTATGTGATTTAAATGGTATGATAAGCATTTAGTTTCCATTGTTTTAAGCAACATTATTTTTATAACTCTTAATTTAACATCTGCTTAAAATATTTTATGAAATCAAACGAGAAATTTCTAAATATGAACAACTAGATTACCCAAGGAAGTCGCTTTGACTGCTTTTTAATTTCAATTAAAAGAACAATTACAAATATTATGACACAATTTCTTAGAATTTTGTGACTTTTTGTACAACATATAAATTTTTATTGTTAATATTTACCAATAACTTGTTATATAACTTTGAATAATATAAAAAAATATTAAAATTAATTTTCAACAAATTTCTTTACATATTAGTTATTCTTTCACAATCCAGTCTTTCTAATGTTAAGTTGAAATATTGCACCTACTTCATATTTTTATTTCGTTTTGTCATCATGGAAAGTTCAGAGAAATATTCCAGTAACATAAAATGAAGTTTATTATAAGATGTCAGAGAATGTGAAGGTTTAACTTTGGCATGTATTTTGTAGACATCACTATTTTTGAGAATTAAACTTATTTATAATAAAATGTAAGCATTTATTAGGCTGAAAATGTTTCGAGCATTGGTATTTTCATTTTTTTCTTCTCTTTGTTGCTCTAAATTCTTATTTGATTGTCTTGTTGAGATTGAAATAACTGTTTCAGATCTAATAAAGTTCTTAAAAATGTATATTCTCCACGTAAAGAAAGAGCACTTAAGATCTACACTGTGGACACAACACCTACGTCACAGAATCAATCCTCTGAGAAGTCTCTTAGTGCTCATCAAGTAGTACCTGATCTTGATTAAATCTATGCAGTGTCTTCTTCATCCACTAAATAAGTAAGTAATCTCCCTCTCACCTCTTTTCTTTTTCCATTGAGAGATTCGGCAAGTGATGCATCTGGTCTCTTACCCCATGACAGAATCGCAGCGACACGGCGACATTGTCGCAGAAAGGAAATACTTTATGCTTTCCCGCTGCCCTCCCCCAACAAAATGAAAGAATATCACCTATAGTATTAAAATAAAAAATTCTTACAAGTTCAATTAAGAAAGAATTATGAAGTTTTTTTTTGTAAATACAGCAATTTTTATTTTTTAAATTAGTAACATATATGTTCGTTATTATTAAAAGTATCTTGTAAAACGATAATAGTGCTAGAGAGTTTTGTTGCAGATAGCTCGAAAAAATTCTACCCTGGGTGTATCTTAAAGTTTTAAAGTAAAATTGTTATGAGACCTGTGTTTTTTGGTTTTCTTTTTTTTTTTTCAATCCAGCTCAGTTTTACTGTCTGAAATTTCATAAAACTCACTTGTTTGTTCCTCTCGTGAGCAGGCGTTTAAATTTAGGTAAATCAGAGTTGCCACTTCATAGAGAAAATACAGGGGATTTAAAAAATCACCTAAAATAACTGGTACTTTTGATTTTTTTTCTTTATAATCAGGAAATTTTGTTTCTTATTTTCGTCTTTTAAAAAATTGTGACTTCTCAATGCATAATCTATGGGATATTTAATGATCATATTCCAACTATACTAAACTATTTCATTTACTATAGCAGTATTTAAGTATTTTTAGCTCTCCTTTTTTTCTCTTAAGTTTTTTCAGTGATTGCTAGTATAGTTAGCCCAATACAATACAAGTATACAGTTGTGTGTTTCTTCTTAATATATTGTGTATAATATGTACAAGGAAGACACAGGAATATTTTTTTCCAGATATTTGATTGGCAACCCCATAAATGTAGTTTTGTTAAAATTTATGATTAGTTCAAAAAGTTTACATTTCAAAAAACTCCCAAGCATTTTTGCTAGTTTAAGAAATAAAGAAAACTACAAGATTGTGTTTAACAAGACATTTTATTGATTTTGGTAGAGAGAAAACCAATTATTTTATAAGTTTGTATATTTAAAGTGATAAAATGTAATGCATACAGCCATAAAATATAATATATACTGCTATAAAATACATATTGTTTATTTATTTTCACTAAGAAAAAATAGTTGAATCAATTTTAAACCTGAGGGTAACATGCAGAAATTTGTATTTCGAAAAAAATTGATTTTGAGAACTATGTGAAAGTACCTAGCAATAGTTTCTGAAAAATTGATAGATTTACAATAAAATAGTGCTTCGAAAAGTTAACACTTAAATATAAAAGTTGTAATAGTGTTTGTCTCTGTCAGATTTTAGAGAAATCAATGGAATTTAACATTGAAACACATCATCTTTTTATTGATTTCAAGGCAGCTTTTGATAGTATCAATAGAAATTATCTTTTTGAAACAATGAATACTTTTAAAATGCCTTCAAAACTCATTAAATTGATGAGACTTACATTGAAAGATACAAAGTGTAAGATTAAGTTTCTGGGGTCTCTGTCAGAAAATCTTGACACATTCACCGGTGTTCGACAGGGAAATTCTCTCTCCTGTCTTCTTTTTAATATTGTACTTCAAAGAGTTATTCGTGATTCAAACATCAATACCAGTGGTCACATTTTTACTAGATCAGTACAACTACTTGCATATGCTGATGATGTTGATATAATTGCTCGTTCCCTTCCTGCCCTGAAAGAGGCATTTATTGCCCTTGAGATGGCTGCAAGGCAAATGGGCTTAGTCATAAATGTAGAGAAAACAAAATATATGTTATTCTCAAGAAACAGAAAAAGAACAGAAATCTTCAGAGGAAGGCATTGGCTCACATTGGGCTGTCTGGCCAACTATGATGATGTAATAGTGTTTTACCCCTATCTTGAAATAAATTCTTATAGATTTGAAACAGTAGGGAGTTTTACTTACTTAGGNTCCGAGAAAAGAAGATTTCTGAAACTACGGAAATTCCGTAGCAGTTGGAGGGTATGGATCAATTATTACCATTGACAACAGAATTATTCCTAAAATAAAAAACCGACTCTGTCTGGTGAATAGGGCTGTCCTTGGACTGAGAAGATTTATTAAATCTAGGTTTCTTTCTAGAAAAACAAAGTTCTTAATCTACAAAACTTTTGTCAGGCCAGTCTGAACATACGTTTCTGAAGCTTGAACAATGACAAAACTGGAGGAAAAGTGTATCGCAATACTTGAGACAAAGATTTTGCGGGGTATACTTGGTGGTGTAAATGAAAACAATAACTGGAGAAGGAGATTTAACTTTGAACTGTACAAGATTTATAAACAACCTGATATAATACATAAAAATATTACGAAAAATATATATGATTAAATATATGATATAATATATATATAAATATTTTTATATAATATATATGATATAAAAATATATATGATATAAAAATATATATGATTAAATACATAAAAATAAATAGAATGAATTGGATCTCCCACGTAATTCGAATGAGTGATGACAACACAATAAAAAGAGATACTGCTTTTTAGACCCACTGGAACAGATGGGCTGACTCAGTGGAGTCTGATTTTCTCGCAATTAATGAAAAGAATTGGAGATCAAAGATAAATCGGAAATCGTCATGGAGAAATCTTCAGAGGAAGGCATTAGCTCACATTGGGCTGTCTGGTCAACTATGATGATGCAATAGTGTTTTACCCTTAAAAAAATTTTCACAATTGCTGCCGAAAAAAAGGATCAACAAGATTATTGGAATTTAGTACAGAATCAGCTCTCAATAAAGTGATTGGATAGTCATAATTATATTCGATAACAAAATCAGGATTTTAAAAATTGCGGAAATTAAAAAAAAAAAAAAAAAAAGACCCGAAAAGTGAAAATGATTGACAAGACTTTGTGAATTTAAAATTGTATCAGTCATATCAAAATGAGATTATGCAGTGGTGTGCTTCAAAATTTTGAAAACAATGTAGAACTTTGGGTAAAGTTTTTTTTTTTTTTTTTTAAATATGTGTTCATAACTATTGGTTTATTTTGGATTTCAAAAATTTCTGAATGTCTGAAATCTAGAAATTTCTGAAATATGAACCTTCCAAATTTTTAAGCCTTCTAGAAACTTGTTTAAACAGTTGATACGGATTTTTAATCAATAGGCCTCACTTTGAAAATAGTTAACTTTTCCATGTTAAAAATCTGTTTTTACTTGTGTTGTAAAGTAGTAATATACTGTATGGGTATAATAATTAATAAAATATTTTATGAATTATGTTCATTGTTGCATTTATATATTTTATTTTTCAGAGGATCAGAAAAGAAAAAAGTGCTATCGCTTTTATTTCTTTAATAAAAGAAAATCCATGTCCAGGCTCATATAATACAAACATGCTCTGTCATGAAATTATTTATTTATGTGTTTTTTGTGCCACTGAAATTTTTTAGTTAGTTTTTTGTATGAAGTGTAATATATATTTCTATAGAACATACTATACATTCATTGCAATTTCAGTCTTTTTCTGATTTGCTTTATACAGTGCAGTGGTATTTGGATAAACTCTGTAAATCAAAAAAAGGAGAGAAAAAATGCTGATTGTGTAAATACAGATTTTGTGTGCTTTTGTGTTTTGGATTTAGACAATCAATAGAGATCTGGCTTATTTTGCAGTATTATTCTTTAAACCTACTGAAATTTAGAGCTTTCCACATCTTGTGATATTTATAGTGATTTTAGCTACATGTGCTTTGATTTTTTTTTCACGTTTAAACATAACAAATTTAAGGTTAATATCAGCAATTTTGATATTTTAATTTATCTTGCTGTTTAAATGTATCATTTTGGCTTTTGAGTTTTTTTATGAAAATTGTGATTTATTTTTCATTGAAATCCCATGCAATTTTAGCCGATATTAGTGAATGTTCAATTAATATTTAAAATTTTTTTTTTTTAATATGCTAATCATATTTATTCACAATCAAAATCTGAATCCACTTATATTTTTTGTTTTTATTTCCAAAATAGTTTTGAATGTATTTTTTTTCTAAAATGTAGGAGATAAATGCAAAATAATTACTTAAAATTACAAAATTAAGTAAAATTACTAAATAATTTTACTGCATTCTTTATTTAAAAAAAAAAACTTTTTCTTCTGGTTCAAATTATTGTAAGTATTTTTTCTTTCAGAAAGCCAGGATTTTTTTGTATTCATAAGAATTTTTGCTCTGTTTAAAAATTTTTGTTTATTCTTGTTTATAAATGTGACAACAATCTGCTTTGCTGTATATTTTTAATTTTCAATATAATCTTTTTCATATTTTGAAATGCAATTAAAGATGAAATGCTATTTAAACTAGTGAAAAAAGTTATTAAATTAGTGCATTAATTTTTTTTTATTTTATTAATTCATTCTTTTTTATATGTATTGAACATTAGAAGTTTAAGGTTGTATCATATTGTTTTTGCTTCTGCTGAGAGGTTCTCTGAGCAGAATTTTTTTTTATTTGCTAAAAAATCTTTTAATAATGTTGTAGTTTGGTTGTTTTTTATTAAAATTCTATACACTTATAACTAGCAATAGTGAGTTGTGTTCATGTCTCAGAATTATCCAGGGATGTGTTATTTTATCTTATGCTGTTTTAAAAATTTTTCCTTCTATATCCTGTGTATGATCCATTATTATATTTTGTGTAATTTACTTCATGTGTGAAGAAAAACTAAAATGCATTAATTGCTGATAAAGCTTTAAAACCACGGCAATTAATAATCTCTATTCCAGTTTTTATCTTTATGATATCCCATTTTGATATTGGTTAAAATAAATTAACAATTCCAAAAGATTTATCTACAGCATAGGTCTGTATTACGGTTCCGAATTATATTCTACAGAATTCCATGTTTTGTTCTTATCATTCTTCAAAGTCTAATAACTAAAAGCAGGGTATGTGGTTTTTCTGTGAATATCGTAGAACTTTCTTTATCTTAATAACCATTGGTTTGCAGACTTCAGCGAATCAAGTGATTCTTTTGATTTGGCGAATTTTCACCATTTTGGAATATTTGGAACTGCTGATATCACAATTCTTATTCCCAGAATTTTAATGTCGATTTTCATATTTAATTAGTTTAAAAGTTATGCTTTGCGACGCTTTTCCAAGCGATCTAAAAATTGTACATCATCGTTCTTATTCACACGATTTAAGAATCCAATATCACAATTCGTTTTTACAGCACGGCATCACAGTTCGTATTCATGCGTTTTTTAAATCCAATATGACAATTCGTGTAGATACAATTTCAATACATGTTTGTATTCTTATTTAATTCCTTTGTTGAATAATATTATACCCAGTGAATTACATTTGTTCTTTTTCTTATCCGTTTGCAATTTAAACCGGTAAATAGGTCGAATTTTTTTTTAAATCTTTTTTTTATTTTGTAGTTTTTAATTTACAATGAAAATGGTACCCAGTGCAAAGAATTTCCATTGTACCATATTGATAAATGCCATTAAAATTGGTAACTTGATTTGATTTCTATAACCTTGTAAGAATTTTGTTTTGTAATTATTTTTATTGTTTTGAAAATTTTACTGAAGCCAGTGCAAAATATGTCCTGTCATTTATATCTATATGTCATTCATATCTATTATCTCCATATTCATTTTGTACAGATTTATTCAAGTAAAATCTGTAAATTATACTTTTATCATAAGAATTATATTTTCGACTTGTAATTTTGTATTCATATTTTTCTTTTCAAAATATTATTGAAATCAGAACAATTTAAGATTAATTTATTTTTGCAAAAACTTGTACTTATTGTTTTCTGTGATTTGCATATATACAAGTTGGAACAAGTTCTATGGATTACTTGAAAATGAAAGAAATTTTTTATAAAATAAAGCATGATACACACAGATGTGTGTTGTCTAAATTTTAATAATTTTCTTATGCTTGTTCAATGCTCAGTTTTATTAAATATATCATCTTAATTTTGAAAATGCTTACTTCTAAGATTTCTCTTTAATAGGAGGAAAAAATCCCCTTAGGGATTCAAGTAAAACACCAAAAAAGTGTCCATGCGAAAAATCCCTTTAAAGTTATGTTTTGTGGAAAATATCTCTTCTGCCTTGAATCAATTCTTAATGTTATTAATAATACATATAAAAAAACTGATTTTTCCCCCCTCTGTTTCAAGTTTTAATGTAAAGAAAAAAAAATTTTTTGATACTTCAGCGTAGCTGCCAACTGTACTGGATTTTCTAGTAAACTACTTGATTTTACCTGTTTCTCTTGGTTAAATAAATATTCTCCTAGTTTTTGTACAAGAATTATCCCTTATAGTAGAATAGAAAATTCCCTAAAATAGAGTAAGTTTCCTAAAAAAGTCTCAATTAAATTAGAATATTTTCAGATTATTACTTGCTTGAATATTTAATAAATATTACTAATACATAATAAAGCAAGCCTTACTTATAGGAAACTTTTTTGTTTTAAAATGCTCAGTTTATTTTTATTCAGAACTTCTTTTTTTAAATCAATTAAAAAAATCCTATCTATCTTTGATGAATCAAATGCATATCGTTATTCAAAATTAGGAATAAACATAATACATAACATTTCAAGTATATTTAATGTTAGTCATAACTGAAAAATATTGCAGTTTTTCTATTTTGATCACAAAAAAATTTCCTAAACTTTCTTTTGTGTAAAATTTTTTTGTACATATTGCAACAGTTATCGAGAAATTTATATTTTGTAAAATCTATTGGATATTTTCCTATCCATGTTGGCACCTATGCTTCAGTTAATTTTTGGATAACGAGACCCCTTGAATTAAAATTGTTATGTTAAAACATATTTGTAACATTCTATTTTAACTTAAGTAATTGCTGAAGATTAAAAGTCCCTTCTTGATTAATTCATTTGAATTCAAATGTATCTTCAAATATAATAATAATGATTTTGTATTGAACGGGTAATAAAATATAATTATTTTTTGTAATTGTCGAGGTTTAAATTTCTCAAAAACTACATTATCATTACCTACTATTTTTCCCTCTGTGGCATAATTTATTTTAATGAATAAAATGCATTTTTTTTTATTATTTTTTCTAGTTGTGTATAAAGTTGATAAGAATAAAGTTCTTGTATTGTATAATTATTTTTAAAAAAAAATGATGAATTAGTTGTTGACTGAAATATTCCTTATTATATGTGCTATAGCATTTTATTTTTTGCTTTAGTTGTTCCCTGTGTATTAATTTATTTTTAGTCAGGAATATTGTCAGCCAAATACCACTGCATGTTTTACTGTAATATTAAAACCCCCCATGTTACACTTCTGGGAGTAAAATAAATTATTCAGATTTTTTTTTCTTCTTGTTTTTATCTTATTTAAAAAGTTTAACTGTAAGTGATACTGGTCAAAATATATTTCACTTATACTTATAAGGAGTATTAGTTGCCTTATACTCTCTATTTGAATTGAATAAGAGTAAAATTTCATATTTTTTTACATTATGCAATCACACACTTTTTTTTTCACTTAAAATTTGTGTGGCAAATACTATCTCTTTGTGCCTCAATATTAAAGTGATAACAATTCACAGTCTATATGTTTATTTTTTTAAGCAAGTGAAATAAAAAATAAAATTATCCTAAAAACATTTTCTAGACCTAGTATTGCAGAAAATTTTTTCAATAATCTTATAATATTCCTGTTACATCTTTTTTTTTAATTTTTTTTTAAGGATTTCTTTTGATATGGTCTGTAAAAAATCTTATTTATTTTTATAAGTTCTGGAAAAATTAAGTATTGTGTTCTGAATTTTGTACATTATGGTGTGTGATTGCATAATTAGAATGTTCAGAAAAATAATTTGTATTATCAGTTGATCTGTTATGAAAGCAAACTTCATGCTGTACTACATTGCATGAATTTAATAAAATCTCGGTATGTATTTTATTTTGTAACTTGCTCGTATCATAACTACCCAAAATGTTTGTTTTATGTAATTTTTACTTCATGAAATAAAAATAATTTATAAATACAATTTTTCTTTTTATTTCTTTGAAATGTGTTCCAAATTTGTTATGTCCCCCTTATTGCCATAAATCTCTCTGCATCACCAATATTTTTTTGTGATTAAATACAGTCTGATAATAATTGTTTTAATTTCAACAACAAAAAAAAGAAGCTAATTGTCAAACTGACCCAATATTTCATTTGATTATGCGTAATTTATAATTCAAATTTGTTTTGAAAAATAAAAAAATAGTTATGCCGCTTTGCTAATAAAAAATTGGGACACATTCTGACACTTTTCATTCAAATCAACCTCATGAACAGAATATGCCACAGTTGATAGAAAAATTGTCCTTTAGCTGAAAACCATTGAAAAAGTAAAATTTGTTGAAAACAAAACCGATAATTTTAAGTAGCATATTTTTTAAAAATATTTTTATATTCTATTTTATGTATATTATATTTTTTAAAATTTAATTCTCTTTTTTGCTTTCTAGGACGAGTGCAATGCCAGCTATCTGTTAAATTTTCAATTATCTTTTTCTATTGCAAAAAAATTATCCTTATTTCATGGATAATCAAATCAAATATCTAGCTAGTGGTTCTTATGCTTTAAAAGTTTAACTTTATTTCTAACCACCTACTATCTGAACTGGCTGTTTTTCATTTGGACAATTTTATTTATTAATTTCTCCTTAGCAGAAACAACACGTTGAAAATACTTATTTAGTTGTTTCAAATACTCAGTTGGTTGAGTGGAAATTATCGAATTAAAAGAAAAAATAAAGGACTTTATTTAAAAGAGAGTTTGTGCTTTTGAGAATGTATATGTTGTTGTAGAGGTTTTGCAGAAAATAGCAACGCAATAAGCTTTCAACTGTATAATCTGTACTAGAAAATTTACTGTGAATGTCACATTCCTCTGTTTAATTGTACAGTATACTCTCAGTATCTTAAAGTTGAAAGGATGCTAAAAAAAAATTCGAGATATCAAGTTCAGAACTGAATATGTTCTAAAAAGTGGAAAAATGTATTCTAAAATATTACTCTAAAAAGTGGAGTCATAAGAATAACTACTATTAAATATGTATGTAATGATAGTTGACATTAAGTCTAGATACAACAATGATAATTTTATATTTAAAAGTAAAGCAATAGTAGTTATACTTTAAATAGAAGAAAATTGGTTTACAATAAACTTACTTAGTGATTTTTCAGAAAAAAATTCAATTTCCATAAGGCCTTGAGAAGAAACCCTTTGACATAGGAAGTCAAATTAGTCTTAGATGGATATATAATGCCAAGGGGGAAAATATTTTTTTACATAAGGTTTTTGAGATATCGAGAGTATAGTGTATACAGGGATGAGATTTTTCCGTTTTTTAGCGGATTTCCGCTTTTTTCAATTTTATCTCTTAAATTTCAGCTTTTTTATCAAAAATTCAGATTTTCTAAAANATATCGAGAGTATAGTGTATATTTATATATATATATATTAATTCACGGAACATAACTTATGTTTTCGAGACATTGTGGCAATGTGTTAGCTTCCCAGATTACAGCAGACATAGTGCATTGCACCTATGTTTTTATTGGTGGTACAATTTTATACTATTCATGAATTTGTTGGCCTTCCTTCTCCAACATCTTTAAATTCCAGAGGTAATAGAATGCTCAAAATATTGATTGACAATGAAACATCATAATTCTAAGTGAAGCACTGATTTTTTATTTTATTTGGAACTTTGAACTGTCTTTTCGTTGGTAACATCAGACTTCGCGTAATTCAAATCTTGTGTATATTTATATTTACTTTTGTTTTTATTCTAAAGGTGCGTCAGTGGTCTTCTTTCAATCATGTTTTCAAAAATATTCGATCAGCTTGTGGAGCGAGAAGTAATGGATCAAGTCAACCTTCATCTATGAAAAGGAACCCCGCCTTAGAATTCAGTTAACGTGTCTTATATACTAGTGAATTGGAATTACATTTTTGTAGTGGTAGATACACTACAAGCTTATCTAAATTACATTTCGTGGCCCTTGTAACGTTTCCATTCAATTTCTAAAGCAGTAATTTTAAGTTTTATTAGACTTTGTCTCATTCTGTTTTTATCCAAAATTAGCTCGATCCAATAAATGGTAATTTCTAAACTCCGATACCCATACCCCTAAAAAACATTCCCTTTAACTTGGCCAAGAAGGTCATGGGTTTTAAGGTTTCACACATTTGAGACCAACGACATGACGGTGCAATATGTTCAACATTTCGAACTTCACTTCTTCGAAAAGCTGGTGCCTATTGATATGAAGAGTCAAGTCGCATCCAAGATTTGAACCTCGTTGCTTCATTATGAGAACTCGAAAGTAAAGAATACACTTTTCTGAGAGGTAAGTTTAAAATTTGTCTTTAAATTTTATGTAACCTTTGCATAACTTTGAATATGCAGCAGTGGATCCTAGAACAGCCCACCCCGTGGCGATTCTTTTAAATCCCGCCAGCAAATTTAATTGAAATGTCGCCAAACTAAGTTTCCGGAAGATATTTCGGGGAGATTAATTTGAACGTTCGATTACACCACCAACATTCTTAAACCTGATTGGTTATTTGATAATATATACCTACGCGAAAGTTGGATTTTGTTAGAAAAGAGTTTATTTTTTCGCCATTTATGCTTCTTATCTCTTGCTGTTAGTATCATCGTTATTGTTTCATTTTTTAACCGTTATTTCATTTATTACCGTTACCATTTAATTTTGCTGTTGTTGTTGTATGGTACCGGTTTAAAATAGCCATAGTTGATCACTGTGTACTAGATTTTTCTGTATGAGAAAAATAGAATTAATTATTATTGTTAATATGTCAAAGCATATGAAAAGGAAAGTCACTATAGAATGATATCTATGATAATTTATTTAAGAAAAAGTGTTCTATAACTTGCAAAAATGTACAACCATTTGAAGTAAATTATTAAATAGCAGTCTAAAGATAAAAGTCTATCTTGTACACTACTGTACAGCTGGATTTGTTACAAAGAAGACTAAGCTGTACTATTAGGAATATTCTGAAACTACATTAGAATTGTACATTGCTGGCATACATCATTTATATCACAGTTCAGTAAATTATAAAAAGACAAGCTGTTATTTGTACTAAAATAAAGCAAACTAGTAAAGAAATAAATAAAAATGAATTTACAAAAATTTACAATTTTTTGTTTCAAAAGATACTGTAAATGTGTATTGAAGTTGCTGGTCTATCATATAAAAATGTGTAGGGGAATAGTAGCATATACATATTTACTTCTACATTTATTAGCTCTGCAACTTATATTCATAATGAACGAATAATTAAATGTTTTTGTATAGTATGTGCACTACCCTCGGTACTTGTTGTTATATTGGTCTTGTATTATCAAAGCTTAATGAACATTTAAATTATCAATTTTCACTTTTTTCATCCCGTTGAAAAAAAAAATTTTTTTTTTCCAATAAAAACTTTTCTTGCTTGAGTTAAATGCATATTTAAATAGATGTTTTCAGTTCCATCTCTGGTTTTTGTCTTGATAACTGCGCCATCTGTACGATATAAATCGTGAAATATCAATGCGTTAAACGTATTTAAAAAGTATTCTCACGATGTTTAAGGAATTACGGTATGCATCGATTGTATGATAATTATCGACAATTATTAACTATTGGCAACAGCGGAATACAATGCTATTGTGAGTGACAATAAATTTCAATTTGAAAACAAAGAATTTGACCTACGTAAAAATTATATATATGAGTTAAATTTGAAATCTTTCGTAAAACATTGATATTTCCCGACGTCAAACCGCAGTTTAAAATCCCATTACCGTCCAGATAAAATGTCAAAATCAAGCTAAAAGTTGCAGTTGCTTAAAAGCAACTCTATAAAATTTTAACTCTATTAAATTTTAGAAGACATACTGATTAAAGTAGTTAGCTTCCTGTAAAAACTCTCAAGTAGCTATTGGCTTTTTCTTTAAAGGAGAAACAAAAAAAAAGGTAATTCTTAGCGTGTCTTTTCTTATACATATTCCCTTATTTAATTCATATCAATAACAGATTTGAAGAATGAATAGATATTTCTCTCTTAAAAATAAGATCAAACCTTGACCAGAATGAGCGTTCTTAACTGCTTGAAAATGGTTGAAAACCGTCTATCAACCATAAGAAAACGATTCCATTAGTTAAAATAGGGATACGTAGAAATGCATTTAATGTAGAACGCAGGGTTTGATTAGATTTTTCCTGCTAGAAAAAATATTTGTCCTGATATTTAGTAAAAGTGTTCATTTAACCTCAGTTATTCTGACCTAATCTTTGTAAGAGTTCAGAGCGTCATTGTTCCAAGAACACAAATAAAGACTTTAATGGATTTGAAGAATCGAAAGATTTGAATTTTCGTTCCAACATCAATAAGGCTAGTAATAATTGCAAAATTCTATTGCTCACATTTGGGAAGTTCACTAATTATGTACATGTTTCAGGCATTAGGTCTTACCCGCAAGGTTTATTGTTTCGAACGTTTCGGGCATTCGTTATTTTATTAAAATTAAACTTCATTAACAATTTTACAATATCAAATTTTTAGGGTTATGAATTCAGGAATCGGTGTCTTTTAGAGAGAAATTATGTAGAAAAAAAATTCCATTTATAAAAAATTATGCAGCTATCATATCAGTGAGTGTTTAAATGATGAATGCTCAAAATAATTTTTATACAAAAAGTATTTCTCTGTGTGTTCCTCTCGAGATTATTTTGAACGTACTTCAAAATTATTTGATTGAGTCATCTTGAACTTGAATACAAATTTTAATTAAATATTGCTCTCTGGGGGAATTTTTCCTAATTGATACTGGTTATTTTTTTAATGCAGCAATGCTATAAAAATTATCTATTCAAAAAATCATAAGTTTTTCATAGCTCCAAAAGTTATACTGCAACCTGTGTAAACTTTCTTTTCTGAAAAATGTACTTAAAAACAGTATCATTCTTTTGCGATGAAATTTTTATACTAAGTAGTGCAAAAAATAGTAATATTATATTGATGTTATTTTTTTTTTCATTAAATTTACCTTCATAATAATAAATTGAGTGGTTGATTTTCACTAGAGCTGCGTTATTTATTTACGACGGTGATAAGGAAAAAAAAAATGGAATATTCCTTTAAAATTTTTGATGAATATGTTTGTTTTTCTAATCAAATTCAACGTGTTAAAAATTATGTTACAAATACAGAGATTGGACAAAATAGTTTTAGTATTCTTTTAAAATATATTCTAGGATAAATCTCTCAAACGCATGAAAATATGCGAATTTCATTCCCATTTAATGTGTTTCCATGTAACCTCTACCTGAAAGTGCGGAAAATAACTTTTGATTTACTGATCCGTTCTCCACGTACCAGCATTTAATGGTTCGAGAGCTTAGTTTCAAAATGCCGAATATTTAAAGTTTATTTCGCTCAACCGATTTCGTATTTTATTCTTTAAAACTACAAATTTTAAAATTATGTTTTGACTACTATTAAATAAAATAATAATTATTAATCGGATTAATGAATTTGAGATTAAGATTAAGGTCGACCATATTTGCAGCCAATATTTTGAGAATCATTCAGAAAAAGAATATTTGATTTCGTAATTTAAAATATCGTCTGAAGTAAGTAATTAGAGTATTAGGCCACGGAGCCGTTAATATGAAGTACGTGAAAATCATATGATTAAATCAAAATTATTCACTTTCTCACAGGGTACTTAATTTTTTGTTTTGCGCCCTGTACTTGGATGCTCGGAAACAATTTTTCACATAATGCTCCACAATTTTTCGACATTCATAAGGCAATTTTGGGGGAATCTCAGACGTTGAAAAAATTTGCTAAAAGGTACGAAAGAAGGTTAAAAGATAATTGGAGAGCCATTGCGAAAGAGGATATTAAAAATTGTTTATTGAATTTTTGCATTGTAAACAGGTCACGTGGATTCCTCAGTTAACATCACTACGGCCAATAACTTCTTACTGAAACGTGTTGCCATGGTAAAAAATAGGAGATGTTGTAAGAAGGTGAGTCCTGGAAATTGGTGCTGCTCCAAACTTATGGATGACAGATAATTTACTACAAAAATGTAAAGTAAATCAGGTTCGAATCCCGGTAGATCGGTACACTAATATCGATTTTCTATTGTTTTGTGATGGTTTCCTTGTGAAGCTATGTGGTATGGATTTTTTTTCATCAATTGTAATTACTTTGCTATTCATGTTACGTTTTTTATTTTAATAACTTATGCAAGTTGGAGCAAATTTTTATTTCAGATTTTAGGTCAACGTTTTTCGAGAGTGTCTGATAAAAATATACCATCTTTGGAAATTATACAAATGACTAGAAACTTGTGGATTTGAAATTAATGATTTGATAACCTGTTTTGTCCAATCTCTTTTTCACATCGATAAATGAACGGGGAGATTAATTTGAACG
>NC_092207.1:2454603-2473846 GCF_043381705.1 Parasteatoda tepidariorum
AAATGGGCTGCAGGTGGCGTAGAGCAGAACTCTTTTCCTATGGCAACACTTCACATGCTTTCCCCATTAGCGTGTGGAAAGTCATAGAGGAAGGAAGTACGTTAGTTTCTCTCTTGATTTTCATATAGATTAAAATCTTTTAACTTGAAAAACTATATGGAACTGAAAACTACATTAAATATAGTTCTAAAGAAAAGTATCACGGAAATTTTTAAAAATATTTTTATTAAGTAAAAAGGAGAAATATCGTAGTACATTCCTATATAACTGAAAAGAGGAGGAGAGGGAAGGGAGAAGGGCTAAAGGCATGAAACCGGTCTCTCCCCAGATGGCGTATTCGAGTGTTGCGATCGCGAATATCAAAAGTACGCTTTCTCCATAAATATCCTTGTTGCATAAATATTTTGTCATTCTGCGCTGGGCAAAATGAAAAAAAATATATATTTAGGAGCGTAATAAAAAGCTCCAAAAAAAACGCAGAAGATTATGGTGTTGACGCAAACTTCTGCATGGTATAGATGTTTGACCGTGTAAAGCTAAATGCAGATGGCGCTAGGAGTTAAAATTCGTTGTAAGACTTCCGGGTTACTACTTCCGACTGATTTTTAATTCTAAGCTTGAAAAAACGTACCACCCAATATTATTATACTTGTAGTGTTTTCAATATGAAGCGTTCTTTCCATCTAACTTCCAACGAAACAAACTACAAATGAATTCGGAAGACTACGCAAGCTTGCTATGATGCTACACAAAAAAAAATAACAAAGGGCGCAATGAGCCAAATAAGGAATAGTTCTCAAAACATTGCAAACCTTACACTTCATATATATATTGTGATACTAATTTTGTTAAATTTATTTTACGATCACGATCAGCTAGAATTTATAAGTTACAGAAAACTCTTACGAATTTGAATACAAATTACAATAATAAAACCTCCTGGAGCCTGTTCACACATCGCCTCGTAAGCATAACATAAGCGGAGGGATACACTGGAAGTTTTCTAAATTTCTTCCGGTTTTAGGAATTGTTTACATTCAGTCTACCATCCATACGGTCTACAGCTGATTTTCTTTAGACAGAGCATGATAAAAACCTGTCAGGGAAGTAAAAAGGTTAAAATGGAAATACCTGCTAGCGTGAAAAGATTATGGTTAACATTTCTGAGAGTCTCTGTCCATTCACTGTAGCTGGTGACGATGACGAACAATAGCCTCTGGGCATGGAATGGTGCCCAGCACAAGAAGAAACCAGCCACCACAGCAACTGAAACACAACATCAATTAATGAGAAACTCGTACCATCTTCTAATTGTTTAATTTTTACCTAACTAATTACTTACTAAAGAAACAAAAGTTTTAAAAACATGATTTTTGGCGACTTGGGAAGTTTTTAATCCAATTTAAATGAAATATTACAATTGTGAGGAGTAATAAGCAAGGTGAATACGCGTGCACAAATGAAACGCCCAGAAACTATATCTTCAGTCCACTTACAACAAAATAAACATATTTAAAAATAAAATCAGAAAAATTCTACCAAAAGGATGATCCGGCAACTTTGAAATTGAATCGCTCTTCTTTTCTTTAATATAATTAAATGATATAAGAAATATCTTTGATATAACTCTTTAAGAAAGAGTATTGCATTCTTTCATACAGATGATATATTTTAGAAAAAGTGAGTTCATGGAAATTTGGAGTAAACAAATTCTTTCAAAATATTAAAAGACAAACAAATTACGCAATAGGGAAGTAATCCTGACATAATTTGCTTGCAGTTTAAATATTTTGAAAATCTTTTTTAGTATTTTATTTAATGACCGTCATTAAAGAGCAGACCCAATTTTATGGTTTTACGACTACTATTGTTCAACTCCGTAGCCTTGTCATTTTGAACCCAACCGAGAAGACGAGGAAACTCCTGGATCGAGTATTGGGTGAAATTTGTTTTCGTGGAGGACTTTTTGATGGAACTAACCTGCATTTGCGTTACACGGACCACGAGAATCTACCACGGTTAGCCTGACGGCAAAGGGACTCTAACCCATGATCCGTCTACCACTGAGAATATTTAACGTCAGCACTGAGGTCTGTGCAAGCCAGATGCGGAATTCGTATTGACCAGCCATCACCGGGATCGAACGCCGGTTCACCTCATTGGAAGGCGAACGCTCGATCCCCTGAGTCATCGCGGCTATTCATTGGATATTTATATATTTAGTCTATATTTTAATATCTGTTGAGAATAGATTAATAGAAACAGTGGTCGGTTAAATGTACACGGGCACTTGACCTTAACAAAACATTGATATAGGGAATACGGTAACTAAACCTAGTATATATTTTTGACATTTATCAAATCGAGTATGTGATTGTCAACATTCACCGGTGGAAGTCAGCAACCACCTATTTCTGTCATTCACAGTAACATATATATTAAATGCATTTCGCTTCATCATTCTTTTAAAAACAATGAGTTATTTTTATTGTGGAATTAACTTTTTACAGCCGTATGACTTTTTAGAAAGAAAATATTATTTTATCCTGATAAAAAAAAGACAAAAAAACATGGAAAATATTGTCAATGGAGGGCATTATAAAAATGAAGAGAAAACAAAATAACAAAATGTGATAAAAAAGAAGAAAAAAAATAGTGCGTGGAGTCCCTCCGCGCGGAAGAAGTTAAACTTCGTAACCTGCGACGTTAATTGTAGAAGAATCAGCAGTCGTAGAAGGATGACTAGTTCTATTCAACGACTCTTTATCCTGCTCCGCTCGCTTCCGTGCTCTGTAATCACGGTAATATTGTGCATTTTTCCCTCGTGGACCTCTTGAACCAGTGGAAGTGCTTGTGGTTGCCTCATCGTCTCGCCCTGGAAAATGTATTTGTATTAATAATGTATGTGAATGCGTCATAATGTAATTTCAGAAGAGAAAACCTAATAATCAATTGATATTCACAAGAGACGTACCTTGACATAACCTTAAATCCGTCGCATTGTCCGTGGGATTGTTTTCACTCATTTTTTACAATTGTTATCCACTAAATTTGAAAATAAAAAATACTACCCTATTAAATTATATGTGTATCAAAACAAACTAAAAAAATATTTATAGAAAAACAATACTTTTATGACTTTTATTATTTTTATGCTAGTGAGAACCAAAACAATATGGAAATGAATGAGGGAAAACTGGATCCTACCACGTGATTTCCCGGCCAATAAAAATGTAGCGTTAAACGTTTAACGCAACCTTGTTGGAAGTCGCATAAGAAGTATAACTTCAAAAATTGTAAAAAGTGGCTATTAAATGAAAAGGACCAGTCGATATGAAGAAAGAGTAGCTACTAAGTTAATGCCATCTATCGGCCAATTGGTACTAAGTGAAAATTTAAATTTTCAGGTCTACCAATGGATGGGAAACAGAATTTGTCATGAAGAATTTCGACCGTGGTATTGCGTCCTTTTTTTTCTCTCTTTTTTTTTAAAGCCAATAGCTATTAATTGACTCAGTCATAGTTTTATTTGTCTAAAATTCATGAAATAAATTTAAGTGAGAGCGGTGTATTTTTCTGCGAGTAAGATATTTAAATAGAATAATAAATAAGAAAATTTAACATTTTAAGCAGCACCTCAGTCACATCAGAACGATTCCTCATTTTATCAAATGAGTTAAATTTATACTAATTAGCGGAACTAAATAAAAAAATCTGCAAACTTCAGTGTTTTCTAGAAAGTGAGTTAAGTTTGTTAAGCCTTTACTGGTATATCAAGCAACGTCTAAGTCTCATTTAATTAAATGTCATTCTTTGTTATGAGAAATTATTGTGCTTTATTTTAATAAAATGACATTTAATTTTTTGTTTTTAATAACTAGGCAGGCTTTGGTAGTTGACATTTTTGATTTCGTTGATTTTTTCCGGATATGTTCTGTATGTAAAACTAATAAGCTATTATTATTTTTATGTACTTATATTTGCAATAAAAAACAACAACTTTGGAAAGGAGTCAAAACTTAGGTCATCTGTGGATATTTTAAGAAAAGCACAGATGTCGAAACTTTTTTGCCAATCGCGGCATTTTGTGTTTTATTACTTCCGTATATTATTTTGAAATTCTCTTTTTTAATTTTTCTTTCGTAGATTATGATATTAATACGTCAATGAATTTAGGCAATATGGAGCAGTTTTTAATTATGAGTAAGTCACTGTTATGTTTGAAAGTTAAGGTGAACTTAGACAAAATAACTGAGTTCGTTTTACTTATCTTCTTATAAACCTTCTTATTTAGAGGAATAAAGACTCATTTTTCTGAAAAAATATTTTTTGATCGTTTTAATCTTTCTACTTTTAAAAATTGTTTTAATTAATGATGTAACTAAGCTTAAGCACTGTGTTTGGTTGTAAGAAAAAAGTTACTCCAGAAATATTTTGTGCTATTTTCTAAAATACATTAAAAGCAGTGTTTCTTGAATCCAATATTCAGATTTTTATTTTATGGCATTTTTAGTTATTTTATAAAATTCTTTTCAGTGCGAAAAAAAGAAGAAAAAAAAACGAATCACCCTGACGAATAACTCTTGATCGAATGACTTTGACGTACAAGAACAATCTTAATGATTCGAGGAGTAACCTCAAATATGTTAATAAGTTGGTGCATACGATATTTTAAGTTAAGAAACAAAAACGTACTTTCTTTGAATAAACACCTTTTTTTTCGACGGATTTGATCGGGGTTAGCCGCAATCTGGGAAATATAAGTTAGGTTAGGAGAGCGACCGAAAGTTTGGAACCCTTAATGTTAATTTTAATTTTCACGTATTTCACCAAGTGAATTGAAAATAAAGTTCGTGTTCATTAGCAGTCTTCATATTTGTTGGAACCTATCAAGTTATTATAGTACTTGATTACGCTATTCTATGGTTCAATTTACCCAAGTCAAAATTCTTGATGGTGCCATCAAAGCATTTTGATGGTTTATATGTTGGTTTCAGTGTAATTCATGATGATCCAACATCATTTGATGGTTACCATTATCCAACATTTTCCGTTATACATTCAAAGTTTTGATTTACCAACAAACTTCCATCATTCCATGGTAGAAAATGCTACTTTAATACTATGATGGTTAACCATCAAGAGAAGTTTGATTCTCATGGACCAACAATCCATGATGGTTCCAACATTACATTTCCATGATGGTTTAATTGAAATTATTGTTGGTTCAGCAGAGGAATATACCATCAAAACAATATTTTTTTAATGTTGGCCCATCAGAAATCAATCCGAAGACCGAATTCCTATATTGGGGTGATGGTGGTTCATGATCTTTCCAGCATTTGATTTCTAAGAAACTATGATGGAAATGTCTGATAATTCAACATGAACAAACCATCAAAACAAGTTGCTATTCTTATGTTGGACCATCATAAATACAGTCCGAATTCCTACATTGGGGTGATGATTACTTATGTTGGTTATCATAGAAAATGTAATGGTTCATGATGAAATCATTAATGGTTACCATCAAGATTATGCTGGTCCATTAATTATCAAAAATGCTGACTTGGGGGTAATTAAGGTTATATTACCGAGCATTCTGATGACGACCCTTCTCGATTGTGCCTTCGATCTTTCCCTTTCGAGTCTACACTGAGCACTTTCAGAGGTTGACCTGTGCATGCGGTGAGAACGACGTAAGGCCAGCCAGATGAACACGTACATGACAATGATGAGCACAAAGGGGATGATGAAGAAGACGATGGTCGAGAAGCCCATGGCGTAGATCCACACCTCATTCCCTTCCACGAATGACAGACCACACCACGAGGCTTCCTCTACCAGCTGTCCATCGGGCAGCGTGACGTAGTTCACTTTGGCATAGTAAGCAAAAGGCAGGGCGCACACTATAGACACCAGCCACACAATGGCGATATTCCGAATGGCGCTGGAGAGCTTCGCTTTGGTCTGCTGCCGGATAGGGTGGCAGATGGCGATGTACCTGGAACAAAGTCGTCATTACATTAAATAGTAGGTTCCTAATCGTCATTCTACACACAGAAGTTGTCCCGTATGCCTCAACCTATTACAATTCTATAATGAACTTGAAATTAGTTTCAGTATGACAGTGAAACAGTTAGTCACCTGCACAATGGGCTATTGGCAACGGTCTGGGAAACATCCCTGAGGATTTTCCGAAGACATGCCTTCGCAATTTTGATCCTCTGCAAAGAGGAGGGCTCCTCTGCTTGGGTAGCCAGACGACCTGCGCGCGAAGTCAAGCACTTTATGGTAGATCAGTTTAACGATGACCGATACCGCGCTTGGTCCTTACGTAGGCTGATCAAAATGGTCACCCACCCGCTTACTGACAGCAGCCAGTGATGCTTGACTTTGGTGATCTACTGGGAGCCGTGTCTTTACGATCAGTCCACTGCGGGACTTCCATTGCAAGAAGGGGATTGGATTTGAAGAAGATTTGAAAAGTGGATATCTGATACGATACTATTGTTCATAAAAAAAAAATCTCATGAACATGTAATACTTAATAATTTCAGTTTGTTTTCTAAATGAAAAGAGAGTAAATAAATTTCCGTGTGATCAAACAAAATTTGCCGACAAATGAAAATCTTTGCAGGGATATTGGGATGGGTCGCAGAGACCCCTAACAGCTGCTGTGACAGACATTGATGAAAACGAGGGCGTCAATAAAAAAAATCTCATGAGGGCGTGATACTTTCATTTTGTTTTCTAAATTAATAAAGAAAATTAATTTTCGTATGATCAAACAAAATTTGCCAACAAATGAAAATCTTTGCAGGGGTGCCGGTGTGGGTCGAAGAGACCCCTTTCTGCTGCTGTGACGGACATTGATGGAAACGGGCTATTTATTTTAAGTGTGAACGGAACTGACTTAGGACCGTGCTACTGGGTGGAACGTCTTTAGTACTTGCATTTATGTCTGCTAGTAAATGAAGAGTAGGCTAAACATTGTATTAGTAATTAATAGATGTGAAATTTAAAAAAGTAATGCAGAATCATTACCTCTCAGTGCTGAAGACGACGATAGTGAGAATGGAAGCGTAAGCTGTTGTTTCAGGAATGAGGCTTCTCATCCAACATCCGATCAGTCCCAGGTGCCATGGATACTGCTCCCACAGGGTGTATAGCTCCATGGGCATAGCTGCAAATCGATTCAAACAGGTCAGTTTTTTTTCATTACAAAACTTATAGATCAGATAAAAATCGGAAATGTTTGTAAAAATTGTCTCTAATTTCTTAAGCAATTAAATTGATTTGTATATTTTCAGCCCCGCCTTCCTTAGTAGTGACTTCCCAATTTAAAATATTTGATGGTTTTCCATTGATGGACCAACGTAATCTTGATGGTAACCAACGTGAGTAACTATCATCTCAATGCAGGAATTCTAACTGATGGTTTAACATAAGAATAGTAACTTGTTTTGATAGTTTGTTGATGTTGAATCATCACGAATTTCCATCATAGTAGGTATCTTAGAAATCAAATGTTGGAACGATCATCCCAATGTAGGACTGATTTATGATAGTCAAAAAATGTTTTGATGGTACGTTGCTGAGAATCAACAAGAATTCATGGAAATGTATAGTTGAAACCATCACGGATCATCATGAATTGTTGGTTCATGAGAGGTTAACCGTCATAGTATTAAGGTTTTATTTTCCATCATGGAATGATGGATATTTGTCGCCATATTTAAAACTTGTAACACGTAATGGGAAATGTTGGATGATGGTGACCATTAAATGATGTTGGACTATCAGGAATTACACTGAAACCAATATAAACCATCAAAATTTTTTGATGTGACCCTCAAGAATTTTAACTTGGGTTGATATTCTAGTCCCAGTAGTGACTAACTTTAAAAACCTCAATTTTTTTTTATAATAACACATTGACTTATTATTCTTGAATCTAACTTTATATAGTAGGGAACCGATTATCCGGAACAGTCGGGACCATCGCTATTCCGGATAGCTGATTTTTCCGGTTTTCTGAATCCCTACAAAAAGTCGTTTTTTTATTGTTAAACCCAACTAAAAGAAATAAATATTTGGAAATAATCTTAAAAATAAGAAAAAACGATGAAGTAATACACTAATGAATATTTCCGAAATGATGGTATGGTAAGCATCTTTAAAAAAAGAAAGAAAAATCGTAAAATCTTATGAGGAAAAAAAATTTTTTTTTTAAAAAATGGCGAGAAAATTTATCAAAATTCGTTTCGGTTTTTTGGTTTTCCGGTTTTCTGATTTCCGGATAACGGGTTCTGTACTGTATTATAAATCATTTCGACTGCTTAAATTCCTTGACAGCTTTCAAATCGCAAACAAACAAGTCATTATCCTTGTGCTGTCACCGCCACACAAATTCGTTTAAATACGCTAAAGAAAATTAACTCGCGAAGTTAAGGATTACTCAGTAAATATGATAAAACTTGCGGTTATCGGAGCAGAAGCTCCCATCTGACGATAATATTTGGTTCAACGAAAATGGCTGACGGAATAATCCGGAAGTACGAAAATGATCGACGGGATAATCCCAAAGTATTATCCCGTTAACTTTAGATTATTCAAATACTTTAGGAGCAAAATTGAGGAATTCTTTTTATTCTAATCTTTAATTCTCGCTGAATGAACAAATTCATACCAATATCTTGAAAATTATCGAAACAATATGACCGCATTCTCTAATTTAGAATAAAAAATACTTTTGAACATAGTTAGCAAAGTATATGTATTTTTGTCAATGAACTCTTGCCAACTAATGAATCAGATTTCAGATTCTTATCAGATTTCGACAGTATTTTTTTTTTCTCGTTTGAAAATAAATTTACGGTTCTTAAAGTGTTTCGTAAATTTCGTTGTTGACAAGGTTCCTAAAACTATATATTAAGGGTACCTAATACGAAGCACTCTTCACAACATAAAGACAAATAACAATAGATTAATTCCACAACATGATAAAAATAAACCAACCCAACTTAAATCATAAAAAAATCTTTTCTTCCGATAAGCTTTTTTTTTTTACGAGAAAGAAATTTATTCTAAGCGCTTTTATTTATTTACTTTTTTCCTTAGGGCGTAAAAGCAGGAAGCGCATTTGCAATCAATAAAGTACTATTTTTGCTGACAGCTCCACACGGAACCCATTTTAAAAAAGAATTTTGCAGAAGTTTTTGAATTGAACTATTTTGACAAATGATTAATCATTACTCTCAAACCAAACAATATTAGATAGATATAAAATATCTTGTCACATACGAAAAGAATTTTTTCAAGACAGTACGTAAATGGTTTTTATATGATGCATTGTTTAAAATAACAGCTCAGTCATAGTTATTATATGATAAATTGTTTAAAATAACAGCTTTTAGTCTTACATCATTTTATGGATTTATTGTTTAAAGTAATATAGTTATGACTTATGTAGTTTTAAAATATTGAATTAAAAATGCATAATTCTAATATTAATATTGAAATTATGTATTTTTATAATATATTAAATACGCCGGTGTAAGAAATTAATGGAATTTGCAGACCTGGTCGATTATCTCTAGAACTACTGGACCGAATTTAATGTACAAACATTGATACAATACAAAACAAATAGCCATTCAACAATTGTAATGCATGATCGTCGAAAAACTGAAATATCGAATTATGGCAAAAAGTGAGCACTTAACCTATATTTTTTAAATCTTTACAAAAATGAATTACAAAAGTTTGTAAATGAATAAACAAATGGTCCAGCCTTCAAAAAAAAAAGGAACGCTATGAAAATCTAACAAATGATTCGTGTGGAAGATGAAATTGAAAACACCAAAATTTGTTTGATTGCCATAGAAGTCGAAAGAGATTATTAGAAACACTTCCAAGTTCCAACAGGTTCAAGTTATTCATTCTCACCGATTTTAGATTAAGTTTATGTTCTTAAGTTTATAAGAAATCTAGATTATGTTTTTAGTTGATTTTAATTCCGCTTAAATATCAAATTGAAATTTTTTAGCAAGGATTCTAAAAAACAAACATTGAGAGTGGCCATTATTGTGTAAAAAAAGTTAATTGTAAGAATGGGTAAATTTTAGAAAAACTTATTACTATGTATGTGCACATGTGTTCTGTATGGATTGATTTTGTTCATTGCACTTCAAATGTGCATGAAAAAGCTACGCTAAAGTTCTTATCTTTACGTCAAAAGAATTAACCTAAAACTGATTATCTTTAGCATTCTTAAGAAATTCGATTCATCCTTTGCCTCTGTTTGAACCACGTTCTTTCCACACCTGTCATATCAGCTCATCCCCTGAAATATTGTTTCATTCACATGAATGCCGATTTTCTTGACATGAGTTCCTCACCGCCTCTCCATAGCGCGTGGAAGTGTAACCTGCTCTAATTTGCCTCTCTCAGCCTGTACGGTTTTCCTAATTTTTTTTCTTCATATTTTTTTTTATTTGCTACTTAGCTCTCAGTTACTCCCATTTTTAAAACTGTTACTTATTTTCCATTTTTTGCCGACAACTTTACGTTTTCTAATTTTGTTGTCTGGCGAGTCTTGAGAATGGGCGCCTATTTTCGAACTCTCAAAACGAGTCGACATTTTGCACTTCATGTTTTCTGAAGCCATTGAAGTTTTTATTATATCAAGTATGTATGTCAGTTTCACTTTAAAATTAAGTCATTAGAATTCCGCAAATAAAAATTGTTAATACTTTATTTAGCAATACACCAATGAAGAAAATATATAATGTATAAATAGTCAAAATTTTTATTAGCTTCGGCAATATGAGTCTATAATTTCTTCTCAAATTAGGTACTTAAAAAATAATTAAATGTAATGCTTTCTCCAACGAAGGAAAAAAAATTGCGTTAAGGAAAAAAAAAAATACATCGTTTTTTCTAGCTCCATAAATGCTGTCATGCAGAGAAGTGCACTTAATTTAATGAACAAAAATTTTATCAAATACTAAGGGCCCCCTGCCCGCTAACGCTCTCCAACCCCGATGCAATAATTGTTGTTTCTTGGCATAAAATAGTTGGCTAAAAATATAAGAACTAAATAGAACACTTGTGCAGCCACTTCTCACGTCCAATATAAATCTTTTTTCTAAGTAATCATTTTTTTTAAAATAACATTTAAAATTAAAAGTATTTTGTTTTACCAAATTTGGTATAGTAAGATTTTTGCTTACCAAACCGACGGATATATTTTAAATACAACTTTTGCATTCACCACTTTGTGGGGAAGATTATGTTCTAAATCATTTAAGGAATCTGCTTAACCGTAATTCTTAATAGTATATTGTAATTTGCACTAAAAAGTAATAACTGCAAAAAGGTTAATAAGTTCAGAAACTGATTTAAATAACTTTATCTTAAAATGTATCGTAGAATTACGTTATAGTAGTAATGAAAAAAAAAAACAATTCTCTTAAACTCTTAATTTAGAAAGCAAACAAAATCAAAAACGTATGCAAAAATATTTATAGGAAAACAATACCTTGATGACTTATATCAATTTTGTGCTGATGACAACCAAACTAATTTGAAAATTAATCTGAGAAAACTGGATCCTGCCATGTGATTTTCCGGCCATTAAAAATGCACCGATAAAAATGGAAAAATGCGACACTATTAGGTTTTTATATATAGTTAGATACATTGTGCATTGTACTGAAATTAAAATTTATAATGGGGTTGATACAATTTAACTATAAATTTTATTTTTTAATTAGATTTTTGCTTCATTTTCTCCGATAACTCTAAGTTGAAAATGGCAATATAGTAAACAAGTCATGCTGTTGCCACACGGGGATTTTATAATAGCACGCGAAACGCGAATTTCCCTGCAAAATATTTACTAAACACTACAGAGACTGGCACCGACACATCATTAACTTAGGTGTTGACGACTCATTTGACGTTTATTACTTCGTCATTTTACTCGCCTATGCATAATAACTGGGGTCGTATAAAAAGTAAATAAAGAAATCATTTTTAAACATTTCTCATATAGTTTGTGCTTTTCATTTCATCATTTCTCCCCTTTTTAAGTTAAACAAAATCTTATCGAAATTTGCAATTGTTTTGAAGCTGCGACCAAGAACATAATCTTCAAATGCATTATAAAAATTTGAAAATTTAATAATAATACCATTTGAAAGTCAAAACTCAGAACCGAATACTACGTTTATTAATATATACTTATTTATGTGTGTGTTTTATATTATTTTGGGAAATTGAAATTTCGTCATTTTTTTAACATTTTATTTTATAACCGTCGTTGAACAGCCGACCCAATTTTTAGTTTACGGCTACCAATGCTTTACTTCCTAGCCTTGTACTAGTTTTGAACACAATACAGAAGACATGGGAACTCCTGGATCAAGCAATGGACCAAACTTGCCTTCATGGAGGAATTTTTCGATGGAACTATCCCAACAGCTCCTAGAAAAGAGCACGGAATAATTTAGTAGTCCGACGTAACGAACATAAACTGCACAGTAGAGAAAAAATAAGAAAGATGTCACTACGTTCGGACTACTTAGCTGCGTAGTGGAGGAAAAGATGTCATTACATTTGGACTACTAAAGAATCAACTTTCTTGTGTATGGTAACCCGCCTTCCATCTTCTAGGAGGTATTGACTAACCAGCATTTGGGTTACAATGAGAGAAATATCATGAGAACCTTTCACGGTTAACCCGATTGCATGGAGATTTTAACCCGTGATCCCTCTACTACTTTACGTCAGCACTGTTGTCGGATCGAGCCAGGAACAGAATTCGCATCCAAAAGCCGCTCTTGAAATTTGAACTTGGATCCCTTCATTGTGAGGCGAACACTATTACTCCTGAACCACTGCGGCTCTTTTTTTTCAACATTTGTAAAGTCGATATGAAATTTATTTGATGCATGTCAGACACACGTGAAACCTTGAAAAGTTGATATATAGGGCCATTCAAACATACATGATAGTCATTCAGGATATTCAGCGACTTATAATACATATTATATTTATTATCTTACCGGTTGTCCTAAAAAAAGAACAACGAGATGAAAAATCAATGATAAATGTAAGAAATGTTGTGTTTGCTGCTTTCTGTTTAAGAAATAAGATTTTGTCTCATCAAATTTCAAAATTAGTAGTCAAAATTAGTTTGATCATGAACTGCGCAATTGCTAGAGAGTTTTTCGAAAAGAACATGTTTTTTTTTCCCTCTAAGTCATTAGCTTATGGCATTTTTTCCTCTTTGAAAACAAAAGCCTCTTAGCATAAAATAGTAGAATAAAATGAGTTAGAACAAGTATTCTTTTTAAAAAGAAAAAGATGTTTAAACCCTGTTATTCAATTACTCAGATGCAACCAATTTTTCTAATTTTTTTTCTTGTCTTGATAAAGAAGAGGAAATGTAACAGCAAAAGTTCGCCTGAAAAGTCACCTTTGTTTTTTCGAAGAAATCTCTACCATTTTATTTTCCTTATTTATTTTTCTCATCTCGTGTAGCAGTCATCATTAGAATTTAATACATACTAAATAGACAGAAGAGACAACTAGTTAAAAAAAAGTATTGATCGTTTTAAAGATTAAAACAAACTACAGCTTTGCATGTTTCAAAATTAATTGATTTATGTAAATCTCAGATACTCCATTTGATATTATTTACAAATATTCAATTCTTACTATTAGTTCAACACTCTCCCTATATTTTGTTCAACCGTTCATAAAATACTTTCTTATTCATTCATGTTCAAATACAGCTCTCGGTTATCCACGGAAAGTCATACAAACTCGAAAATAAACTAAATGGGAATAACACAAAATGGAAATAATTCAATGTTCTTTGGGTAGTTGGACCTATAACCAACTGAATAGAACCCTGCATATTATCTGATTCTACAAACTTAGAATATGATTCCTGTATTATTTATTCAGTTATGGTCAAGACTCACCCTGTATCATACCTGCCAAGTCTCCAGTTTTTTAACGAAGACTCCTGTATTTTCTGACTATCCCCTGTATATTCTTAAAATTTTCCGTTTGCTGAAGAAATTTTTAAAAAAATTGGTGATAAATTATCCATTAATGGCAAAAAACACTTCTTTTATTTCTCAACAGATGGTGCTATTGCCAGTACTACAGTATGTTGAGTGTAAATTATTTAAGTCGAGCCAAGATTGCTCAGTGAATTGAGATTTTGTCTTCCAGTGAGGCGAACCAATGTTCTAATCCCAGCGATGACTGGTCCATACGAATTCCGCATCCGGCTTGCACAGAACTGTCGTGAAATATCCTCAGTGGTTGATGGATCACGGGATAAAGTCCCCTTGTCGTCAGGCTAATCGTGCTTTTCTTCTCCATGTAATTCAAATACCGGTTATTTCCTTAAAAAAAAGTCCCCCACGTAGGCAAATTTCTCCCAATACTTGATCCAGGAGATCCCTTGTCTTCTGAATTGGGTTCAGAATTACAAGAGTGGAACATCAGTACCCAAAATTGGGTTTGTTAGTAAAATTTCCGTTATTTTATTTCTCCGATGTTGGTAGGTATGCTGTATTAATTTATGCAGCTCACATAATAATTCGGAACTATATTTTAGTTTTAATAATAACACGTGTGACTGATGTTTTTCATTCCACAAACCAATTTATTTTTCTGGTATATCACCTCTTATTTTTACTTCTTTTGCTACTATACTTTTTTTTTCTTACATCATTCCATGGTTTTATAAAGGACTCGAAGAGAGGAAATTTATAATTGTGTGTCTATGGAAAAAATAAATTATGAGTTCCGAATGTAATCTTCTATAACTTGAAATGTTACCGTGAATGAACGAAATCAAGAGAATGTCGACTTTCACCGGTGAATGTCAACATACCACATTTTTTGAATGTCTGAAATATTTGTTACATCCGATTTGTTACATTAATTTATTCGTAGATATTGTTACATTTGTTCGATATTTTAACATCTGCTGAGGATAGATTAGAAGAAACATTGGTAGTTAGAAGAAACAAAACAGTACCTGCTAAATGCATACTGGGCAGTGGCACTGAACTTTTAAAAAAAAACATGAATGTAGGGTATACCGGGCAAATGTATACCGAGCAGTGGCACTGAACCTTAAAGTTTCAAAGTAGGGAAACTAGACCTTTCTCGGACCAAAGCGACTATGTGATTGTTAATAAGTCAACAACCACCCATTTCTGTCATATACAGTAACTTACATGTTTTCTTTTTGAAGTTATACTTCTTATGCGACTTCCAACAAGGTTGCGTTAAACGTTTAACGCTTTTAACGTATTTTTATTGGCCGGGAAATCACGTGGTAGGATCCAGTTTTCCCTCATTCATTTCCATATTGTTTTGGTTCTCACTAGCATAAAAATAATAAAAGTATTGTTTTTCTATAAATATTTTTTTAGTTTGATTTGATACACATATAATTTAATAGGGTAGTATTTTTTATTTTCAAATTTAGTGGATAACAATTGTAAAAAATGAGTGAAAACAATCCCACGGACAATGCGACGGATTTAAGGTTATGTCAAGGTACGTCTCTTGTGAATATCAATTGATTGTTTCTCTTCTGAAATTACATTATGACGCATTCACATACATTATTAATACAAATACATTTTCCAGGACGAGACGATGAGGCAACCACAAGCACTTCCACTGGTTCAAGAGGGAAAAACGCACAATATTACCGTGATTACAGAACACGGAAGCGAGCGGAAAGTTTAACTTCCCCCGCGCGGAGACTCCACGCACTATTTTTTTTAATTTGATAATTTATACCTATCTTGTTTTTTAAAAAAATTATTGGCACCTTTAATCATTTTACAATAGTTATGAATTGTACGCAATTTTCCTTCCATCATAATTTTTATTCATTCAACATTCTATTATTTTTCTATCGGCTGATTAGGAAAAACATCAGTGTTTGTACCGGTTAAATGCATACCGGGCAGTAGCATTTGACCTGAAAAAAATTGATGTAGGGCATACCGGGCAAATGTATACTGGGTAGTGGCACTTAACTAGACCTAGCATATATTTGGGGCATTTACCAAAGTGATTATGTGATTCGCCGGTGGAAATCAACAACCACCCATTTCGATTATTCACAGTAACACATACAAATCAAAGAAGTTACATTTTATTTAGAAAGAATAAGGAGTACCAGCTTGGGTGCAAAACGATTCAGAAAGATATGTCCGAAAAGAGGCTCTTAGCGGTGGCGAAGCCATGAAGTGGGTGCTATATCTACTATGATATGTCACATGTAGAAAATTGTGCACAAAATTTTTCATCAACCCCTTCTCCATTTTTTTGTCATAGTTTATACAACAACTAAATTTTCAAACCGAAAATTACTAAAATGTTATCAAGTTTCTGCGTTTACTTCCTCAAAAGAGTGAAATTTTCTTTCCTTTCCTCGCAATTTTTTTTCTTTAAATTTTTTTAAAGGGAAGTGTCATAAAAATTATAAAAAAGAAATGTGGTAGAATAAAAAAAAAATTAATATACTTTTTATAATAATATTAATTTAATAAATTAAAAAAATGGAGTTACGAACACTCTTCATGGTGTCAGTAAAGCATGAGATTTGCTTAAGATGTAAATTTATTTAGTTATTAATTTTCCTTGCAAATAATAACAGATAATTCCTTTTACTCTTTTAACATTAGGAAACAACTGTTTTGAAGCATTTTTGTTTTTAAAGTAAGAGTTTTTTTAACCCATTAAGTTATAATAAAGGGTAAAAAATTTATTCTAAATACTACTATAAATCGAATTTTGTAAATATCATAACATTTTTTGTAAATATGATGACATTAATAACCAGTTGTTATAATTTAAACTCTCAAATTGTAATATGTTTTCAATTTTAAATGATTTACCTACTACTATACTGTTTTATTTTCAAAGACAGTGAGATTTATTTTTCCATTTTACAAAGTTTCAGAAACATATCAGAAAATAACCATAACTTGGACTTGTAGTAGTAATACTCAAATCTGAAGAAAGAAAAAAAAATCCCTTGATACACATATTGCTGATTTTACAAACTGTCTATGATATAAAATATAACAGATAATGAAAAAAAACGGGGAAATTATACTTTCTGAAGTACGGAAACTAAAAATAATAGTCAGGATAGTTTCAAGTTACAAAAGAAATGCAAACAAAAAGGTCTTTTTTCCTCTCAAAGCTTTATTTTATTTATTTGTTTAAAAACGAAAACACAAAGAAAAAAGACATTATTATTCCTTATTATTCTTTTGAAACACGAAATTCCACAGAATAATTTTCAGAATTTGCTTAGTTTTCTGTATCAAAGCTAATATTTATGACATCCATCATCTGCCGCAAAATGCGTTCGTTTTCATCCTTTAAAACAAATTCTTCACCCTCTAACTCTTTTTGTTGGGCAACTTCCTTTTCCACAAGTCCTTCCCTTATCTTCACAATCTCCGGTTCAAGCTCCCTCACCTCTTGTTCCAAAGTTGCCAACAGCATCAGGGACTCGGACACTAGGGAAGATAATCTGGATGCTTCTTGACCAGATGACAAACGCTTTTTCAATCCATATGCAACCGCACTTTCGTATCCAGTGACGGTTGAAGTTAGAGATAGTTGGCATTCCATTTGCACCATTCGCAACAGTCTACCTCTTTCTGGACAGGTCACTAACTCTTGGCGCACTAATTCTTCCATGAGTTGATCGTACAGGCGTCTCCTGACAGGACATATTCCCATTTCTCGAGCATCTTGCTCTACCAGCTCATTATCCAAAGCTTCTTGTAAGCGAAACATATCATTTGTAGACGCAGGGGAGCGGCTCACTTGGCGATACCAGACATGACCATCTTTTTCCGCTGAAAAATGTATTTCACGTACTGTAGTATTAAAAGAAAAATCCTTGTTGACATTGATTTTAAATATATAAAAGTTAAAATTTTGTAGAATTTTTTTCGAGAACAAAGAGAACCGAAGTGTTTACTAACTTTAAGCACGTCGTGGCTATTACAAAAGTTAACTTCTTAATTATTAACTTCTTAAATTAACTTCTTAATATTGCACAACTTCTTGGTGACTTAACATATTTTTATAGGTTATGGACTGTTAATAGGTTATCATGTAGTTAATGGTTTTGGTTTACAAAATTTATTTACTGGCAAGCCTAATAGTATCTTCATATCTTTCATTTTTGTTTAAATATGGAAAAATCTATAGCAAAAAAAAAAAAAAAAAAAAAAAAAAAAACAGAACACGTAATTTATTTGCGGTAAACGATTCAATTAGAAAAATCCTCTAAAGTTAAAGTTTCGAGCCCTAGGGTCAGATATTTTTTAAATACTTTTTTTCTTTTTTTTTCCCAAGTATTTTTGAAACATGCTGATGTAACATGTCACATCGAAGACTCAAGACAATAAAAAATTTATATGTATTGAAAATGCTTTTATTATGGAGTAAAACTTTTTATTCGGTAAGTATTGAGTTTAATATATTAAAAGGACTAAAAGATTATTTCCAAAAAAACTCAATAATTAATTCGTCATTATGTAAGGAATGCAATCCAGCGCTTTTTTTAAGATCTGTGGGATTGAGATTTAATAATCCTGCGGGATTTTGACAACTTAGCATTCCAAACTTAAAATTATTGATGATTCGTTTAGTTATTTTTCATTTGATACCTCGACATTTAATATTTATTTATAAATTTACATTTACCTCGACATTTAATATATATTTATTTATATTGTTGAGAAAGACAGAAATTATTAGAATATGACAAAAGCATAAATTCCGTTCATTTTACAACATTATTTATTTTCTGAACACAAAATAATGCGAGTTAAAACAGAAACACATTTAAGGAATACACAATGCAAACATAAAATGTTGTACGGAGAGGAGAATCTATATTTGATTGAAAAAGCAGCAATAATAGGTGATATACAATGAAGTTTCATTACTTAAAAACGTACGTTTTACGTTTGAACATACGTTTAATAACGATTTTTGTACACGCATGTTTCTTCAACGCATAGCCTGTTGATCAGTTTTTTAAAAAAGAAAATTAGTATATTGTTCAATATGTGCTTTTCAAATATTTTATGTCGCATCAAAAAAATTGTTAAAAAAATGTTTCTTGATTCTTCTTGATTAAAGACAGCATATATATATA